>NC_092224.1:88546283-88846283 GCF_036320965.1 Panulirus ornatus
CCATATAAATTCCTATACATTAATAATGAACTTATAAAAAGTCCTTTCAATGGCTACATCCCTCACCGAACTACCTAGAAGGATACATAAACCAGAAACAAATTAGTGACAGTACTATTTAACACTCACCTTCCATGTAGCGCATCGATACTCTCGACCTGAAAAAAAAAAAATAGAATAAACATATGAGAATAAAAAATGAGAATAAGAAATGAGAATAAAAAATAACGGTAAACATGTGAGAATAAAAAATGAGAATAAAAATAACGGTAAACATATGAGAATGAAAATGAGAATAAATAATGATGGTAAAAATAATAAAAAATAACGGTAAACATATGAGAATAAATCTATGAATGCATTATTGTTATCATCATTGTTCTTATCGTTATCATCCTAACCAAGGCCCTACACCATGGGCTTTCTAATCTAGGCCTAAAGGCAGCTTCGGCGACATCATATAGCCAGGCTTCACTCCGTTATATGGAGGTAGAGATAATGGGTCAAGCTTTGTGTGTGTGTGTGTAGCATTATGAGATTAGAAATCCCCGTTTTCTATTTACCAACTCTCACTTGTCACTTAAACATCAAGATATATAAAAATAATCCCATACAAACATACTATAAGAATAGTCCCATACAAACATACTTACAATGTAAAAATAATGCCATACAAACATGCTACAAGAATAATCCCATACAAACATACCATAGAAATAATCCCATACAAACAAGAATAATCCTAAATAAAGATACTATACAATTAATCCTATACAAACATACTATACAATTACTCCCATAAATACTATGAAATATTCCAACGTACTATAGAATATTCGCATACAAACATACTATAAAAACTAATCCCATACAAACATACTATATCTCAACATTTCAATAAGAATAATCCCATACAAACACACCACAGAAATAATCCCATACAAACAAGAATAATCCCATATAAACATACTATACAATTAATCCCATACAACCATACTATACAATTAATCACATAAATACTTTAAGATAATCCAACATACTATAGAATATTCGCATACAGACATACTATAAAAAATAATCCCATACAAACATACTATACCTCATCATTTTAAGATTTTTAAGCATTTTCTAGAGGCACTTTAACTAGTATAATACAGAACTTTGACAACTTCTGTCTCCACCCACCACCAAATGATATTAGCATCAATTATAAACTGTTATTCACTAGTTTTGACATGAGTTTCATATCTGTTCTGCCAATATTTGAAAGCAAATTTCATATATTTCATATATATATATATATATATATATATATATATATATATATATATATATATATATATATATATATATATATATATATATATATATATGTGTGTGTGTGTGTGTGTGTGTGTGTTGAGACTTAGCCCAGCACAGAAGTCTGTCTGTCTCCCTGCCATACACCACCAGCCAAAGTGTCCACTCTCGTCCCTTGTTCACCGGACCTTCCACCAATCATGTGGCTCCTCGCCGTTCTGCTGCGTCTGGCGAGGCGATGCCGCCGATGGTCGGCTTTACCACTGCCTCGCCGTCTTTGCCCTGCCCTTCACGTGGCGTGTACCGTCCTGTCGCATCATCCAGGACCTCCGCTCTGTGTGGTACGTGTGGCATATCATCCTCCTTCGTCTGCGGCGTTTCTCCTCGTATGGCCGAGACTCGTCCTGTTTTGTGATGTGACCGAGTCGTTGCGTACCGTCTGTGACACGGTGTTCCGTCTCTGGCGGAGGATCCATAGATGGACGACGCTCACATTGTTGTGCTGTGGTCTTCTGGCCTTGACTGGATAACGTATGCCAACATTTAAGACCAATTACGTCGTCGCTCATGGTCGACACTCTTCATCAGTTCCGTCCCAGACTTCGTCCTTAACGTGCTATGATCGAGAGCTGTGAGGCAATTCTTCTTCCACACACCACCACTGCTCAACATCCAGTATTTTATCTATAGATATCATTATCATCATTATCAATGTTATCAATTATCATTATCATTAGCTTCTTCGAACCGGCCTCGGGCCTAACTAACCTTTGGGATCGGGTCTGAAAGAAAGGTCACAATTTCTACATAATAAATTTCATGTTGGGCAGACTGGTAAGGATCTTTGTATTAGACTTAAGCAACATAATTATAGTATAAGAACGGGACAAGAATCAAATGCCTTGTTTAATCACGTTAAAAACTATGATCATTGTACTGACTGGAGTAATGCCATCTCAGTTATTAACTCTATTACCACGAGAAATATCATTGAATCTTCTATCATCAAATACACAATTATAATCTTAATATTAGTGATGGTCTATACAAATTTGATAACTTTATGGTTGATAAAATCTGTAAAATGATAAGTTTATGATACGCTCGTTGTCTGTCTTGGATAATCGCATGTTTTCCAAATGGCGTCCTAGCTACGTCTCTTCGTTGTATATCAACTGACGGTTATATTTCTCTCTTGTGTCTCCCCTGATGATGTGAGTATTACACGAAAGTGCACTTGGGGACTTCCCGTGTTTCGTTTTCCCCGTGGACTCATAGGAATATCTTGATCACGCGAAAAATTGTGATCCTTTCCAATATACATTTTATATATAAAGTTTATAGAGTTGAGCCCAAACCTCCCATTGACACCAAGAATCTTTTAGTTTTCCCTTTTAATAATACTTTCACTTTACTTCCCATGTTGCTTAAATCCTTTAATGTAAATGTTGCCTTCAGTAACAATAATACTATAAGGAATATCCTAATCAGGAATTCACCAGAAAATTCTCTTGAATGCATCTATAAAGTGCCATGTGGAAATTGTGATAAATTTTATGTTGGGCAGACTGGTAAGGATCTTTCTGTTAGACTTAAGCAACATATATATAGTATAAGAACGGGACAAGAATCAAATGCCTTGTTTAATCACATTAAAAATCATGATCATCGTATTGATTGGAGTAATGCCATCTGTTATTAACTCTAACTCTATTACCACGAAAAATATCATTGAATCTTCTATCATTAAATACACAAAGAATTATAATCTTGATATTAGTGATGGTCTATACAAATTAGATAACTTTATTGTTGATACAATTTGTAAAATGATAAGTTTATGAACGCTCGTTGTATGTCTTGGACAATTGCATGTTTACCAAATAGCGTCCTAGCTTAGTCTCTTCGTTGTATATCACTTGTCTGTTATATTTCTCTCTTGTGTCTCCCCTGATGATGTGACTATTACACGAAAGTGCACTTGGGAACTTATCGTGCTTCATATTCCCCGTGGACTCATAGGCATATCTTGATCACGCGCAAAATTGTGATCCTTTCCAATCAATCAATATACATATATATATATATATATATATATATATATATATATATATATATATATATATATATATATATTTTTTTTTTTTTTTTTTTTCTTTTTTTTCATACTATTCGCTATTTCCCGCGATAGCGAGGTCGCGTTAAGAACAGAGGACTGGGCCTTTGAGGGAATATCCTCACCTGGCCCTCTTCTCTGTTCCTTCTTTTGGAAAATTGAAAATTAAAAAAAAAAAAAAAACGAGAGGGGAGGATTTCCAGCCCCCCGCTCCCTTTCCTTTTAGTCGCCTTCTACGACACGCAAGGAATACGTGGGAAGTATTCTTTCTCCCCTATCGCCAGGGAAGATATATATATATATATATATATATATATATATATATATATATATATATATATATATATATATATAACAGAATGTTTCATATAGAATACGTAGTATCCTGAATCAATATAATCTTTATGTACGCCTGGAACACCCTAATAATTCTTTGGGTTAACACTCAAATGATCGAGATACAATCCATAGATTCAGATCAGACATACGTCTACCCTCATTTTTTTTTTTTTTCATCGGCCAGGAACTTTACATATACGAATACGACTGTGTCATGTGCGGCTGGCTGGCGAGGCCGATAAGGTGACCAAGAAACGGTGGAGAGAGAAACATGGAGAGACTCAGGGAGATGGGCGAATGTTTGGTGAAAGATAAATCGCATCACGGGACTATGGTAAATCTACCCTGCTTTCTATTATCCCTTATTTATTACACCTGACTTGCTAAGATGAACAAAATGTTTTATAACTGCTTTTTTTTTTTTTTTTAAACAGCCTCATGTTGGGATCTTTTTTTTCGGTACATGTGAATGTACAATAGACTTCTACATTTCTGATTATTCTCTTTTTTTTCAGTCCTTTGAAGCAATTGATGCTGGATCCTGAACCGTGAGATTTTATCGGAATAAACCGAACTGTCTGTCTGTCTGTCTGTCTGTCTGTCTGGCTGTCTGTCTGTCTGTCTGGCTGTCCGTCTGTCTGTCTGTCTGTCTGTCTGTCTGTCTGTCTGTTTGTCTGTCTGTCTGTCCGTCTGTCCGTCTGTCTGTCTGTCTGTCTGTCTGTCTGGCTGCCTGTTTGGCTGTCCGTCCGTCTGTCTGTCTGGCTGCCTGTTTGGCTGTCCGTCCGTCTGTCTGTCTGTCTATGACACATCGCGTGGAGCAGCTGCGGGTCCCTCCTGATCTTGAAACCTTCAAAATGTAACGTGTACATAATCACGTCATATTCCAGAGCCAAGCTGTGTGCACGTACGTCTGTTTAGTCTGGTACTTCAGTCCCTGATCTCTGTGAGTTGAGAGATGCACTTAACATCACAGATTCTATAGGACATAATTCTTTATATGATGATCATAACATCAGAATTATAAGAGATGTGATTCTTCATGTGATTATAACAACCTCAGAGGAGATTCGGGAGGCAGTGTGAGGTGGGAACGGTTTGGCCTTGGCCCCCGGCTCGCCACCTGAGGGAAGGTCACACCAGCCACCCAGCCGCCCACACCACCCACACACCCCCACCAGTCAACTCTGCCAGGCAGACACACACACCCACACGCCACCCCACAAGTCAGTCAGCCAGCTACTTACACGCCACTTCCTCGAGTCAGTCAATCAGTCAGCCACACCACACGCCTCCCTAACCAGTCAGTCAATCAGTCAGCCATTCAGACGCCATCCCCAACCATTCAGTCAATCAATCAGCCACTTACACGCCACTCCCACGAGTCAGTCAATCAGTCAGCCACACCATGCGCCTCCCTAACCAGTCAGTCAATCAGTCAGCCACACCACACGCCTCCCTAACCAGTCAGTCAATCAGTCAGCCATTCAGACGCCATCCCCAACCATTCAGTCAATCAGTCAGCCACTTACACGCCACTCCCACTAGCCAGTCAATCAGTCAGCCAAACCATACGCCACCCCAACCAATCAGTCAACCAGCCACCCACCCACTTTATTTTCCATAGGGTTAGCGTGGCTATAAACCCACTTAAACATGTTAAATAATCTCATTACTCCTCAATAAATCTTGCTTAGTTTAGATTAAGTAGTTGTATAGTTAAAACTAGTTTAGATCAGCCTGGAGTATCTTCATTCTTTAGTTGTGTTTGTTCTTACAGGCCCTGGCTAGATGGTAGGACATTGTCCATCTCGAACAAAAAAATAAAAAAAAAAAAAACTCTCCGCCACCGACAGTTGGCGCCAAATTTTAAGAACCAATACACCGTCCCTGTGTTATCTCCCAACCTCATGACGTGATGAACATTATCCTTACGACGCTACATAGCGAAGTGTCGTAACGAGATGTGATGGTGTGTACGTGCGAGGTAGGAGAGAGAGACAGACCCACACAGATCGGAGATGATGTGTGGAGTGGAAGGGCGACCACACTGGGTGATGGGAGGAGAAGGGAGTAAGGGAGGGAAACAAGATACGAGAATTTGCGTAGGCGACTGACATGTGCATTTTTGGTGGACTTCAGAGACGCAGCGAAGAAGGAGAATGACTTAGCTGTATCAGTATAGGTTATACATAAGGCAGGTTAGCATAACTTGCATAGAATGAATACTGCACTCAGGGATCAGTGGAAAATATACTCTGTGAGGGAAGCAACGCCAAAAAAAAAGATAGTCTATATAGATTATAAGGCAAAAAACGACGGACTACAGAGACACCAGAGAACGATACAACAGTATGGGAGCAAGAACATCACCCTGTGGCAGAACAGGACTGACAGTGTTGTACACATATGCTGACGGGTATGTGGTAGACTGTATGGAAGTGGAGGTTTAGAGAACACAAAGGAAAGGTCAGTCCAAACGTTACGGGAACCACTGAGACAAAGCTCAACAAGAAGGTCGATTCATCTTCAGTTTTTCCACAGGATACACAGCAGAGGTGGAGGGAAATAGAGGAGAGGAAGAGAGGGTCTGGCCCTTCCAGTGAGGACAGAGGAGGAGGGGGTCTGGCCTTCCTAGTGAGGACAGAGGAGGAGGGGGTGTGCCCCTCTTAGTGAGGAGGGAAGGGGAGGAGGTCTGGCTCTCTTTTTGAGGACAGACGAGGAGGAAGTCTGGTCCTCCTAGTGAGACCAGAGGAGGAGGGGGTCTGGCCCTCCTAATGGGGCTAGAGGAGGAGGTGGTCTGGCCCTGCTAGTGGGGACAGAGGAGGAGAGGGTGTGGCCCTCTTAGTGAGGACAGAAGGGAAGGAGGTCTGGCTCTCCTATTAAGGACAGAGGAGGAGGAGGTCTGGCCCTCCTCGTGAGGACAGAGGAGGAGGGGGTCTGGCCTTCCTGGTGAGGACAGGAGGAGGGGGATCTGGCCTTCCTAGTGAGGACAGGAGGACGGGGTCTGGCCCTTTTATTGAGGACAGAGGAGGAGGAGGTCTGGCCCTCCTAGTGAGGACAGAAGAGGAGGGGATCCGGCCTTTATAACAGGGAATAACCTCAAGTTTCAAGGAGCTGTTGGTGGATGCTGGTTTCATCTGACTGTTCATGGTCGGGAATTAACACTTAGAAAAAGCCTATTTAATACTCTTCTTCATGGCATACAGTCCCACAGAAGGACCAGATGCACTGCACCACACACCCATGTGATAGACACATAACCAGGATAATGCAGATAGCAGCGAGCGAGGCGATCTTTACACGTATGTCGACGACGCTGGCGAAGAAAACTCCAAGCTGCAGGAGAGCTGAGATCGAAGACCCTCAGTCCTCGGGTATGATATCATATGAGGGTGACTGAGATCGAAGACCTCAGTCCCCGAGTATGATATCACAAGTGGCTGACTGAAACTGAGGTCCATCTTGCAAACGACGGCCCGACCCTTTACGTAAAATTAGCCTCCGGCCTTTGACCTGACGCCTGAGTGTCAGCTCAAAGACGCACCCACCACCTTCAAGACCCACTACCCTCACGCCACGATCGAATCCCAAATCGTCGACCAATATGCCACTGCCATCGGACTCAAGTGTAGTTAAAGACAGCACAGTAATCACATAACCAGTTGAGGTTAAATCCCCCATGTAATCCTTGTAAAATATGAGGATTTTCCTTTTTCTTATCTCTGTAATATCTCGAATATGAGCATAATCTCTCGTGTTATCTCTTGATAGCGTTCATGTCATCTACAGGTATTCTCTGTCGCCTCCAAGCTGATTTGATGATTTCCAGGTCATCTTCTTATCTCTAGGTCATCTTGTTATCTCCAGGTCATCTTGTTATCTCCAGGTCATCTTGTTATCTCCAGGTCATCTTGTTATCTCCAGGTCATATTGTTATCTCCAGGTCATCTTGTTATCTCCAGGTCATCTTGTCATCTCTAGGTCATCTTGTTATCTCCAGGTCATCTTGTTATCTCCAGGTCATCTTGTTATCTCCACGTCATCTTCTTATCTCCAGGTCATCTTGTTATCTCCAGGTCATCTTCTTATCTCCAGGTCATCCCTGCTCACCAGGTAGTCACCAGATCAGCTTTTTTCTTAACGCCAGGTCATCACGTTATCTCCAGGTCATACTGTCTCATTGACATCTACTGTCCAGGTCTTCTGCCTATCTCCAGGTCATATTGTTACTCTCAGGTCATCTTGTTATCTACGGGTTATCATACTAAAGATAACCCACAGATGGTCATCAGATAAGACCCGGGGTGCCTCTCCATCTTATCCCTGGCTTATTTCCGGTACATCTCTGGGCAGCCTGATGTTATCTCCAAACTCATTGCCGGAAAAAATCTCCAATAACTCTCCATCTTATCTCCATTTCATCTCTTGGTATTTATATATATATCCGGGAAAATTTCCATCTCCTCCTCGGTATACCTCTCCGGTAATCCTATCTCAATCTCCGGGCGGAGTATCTCCAGGCAATTTCCAGTTCAATCTCCAAGATATTTCTAGGTAATTTCCATCTAATCTCCGGTATCTCTCTATGCAATTTCCAACTCATCTGCGAAGCAGCTACAAGTAATTTCCACCTAATCTCCGGTAATTTCCCTCTAATCTCCGGTCTATCACCAACTGATATCAAGCTCATCTCTGAGATAATTCCAAGTCATCATCTCCGAGGTAATCATCTCTCACACCGAGCCAGCGTGATGATGAAGGCCCACTGCCCGAATGATGTCTTGCTTTTACGCCCTTGTTCCCCCGAACGTTCATGGAATCATACCAGGGAGGGTGTGAATCATACCAGGGAGGGGGTGAATCATATCAGGAAGGATGTGAATCATATCAGGAAGGATGTGAATCATACCAGAGTGTGAATCATACCAGAGAGAGTGTGAATCATACCAGGAAGGATGTGAATCATACCAGAGAGGGTGTGAATCATACCAGGGAGGATGTGAATCATACCAGGGAGGATGTGAATCATACCAGGGAGGGGGTGAATCATATCAGGAAGGATGTGAATCATATCAGGAAGGATGTGAATCATACCAGAGTGTGAATCATACCAGAGAGAGTGTGAATCATACAGGAAGGATGTGAATCATACCAGAGAGGGTGTGAATCATACCAGGGAGGATGTGAATCATACCAGGGGAGGGGTGTGAAGCATATCAGGAAGGATGTGAATCAATCAGGAAGGATGTGAATCATACCAGAGTGTGAATCATACCAGAGAGAGTGTGAATCATACCAGGAAGGATGTGAATCATACCAGAGAGGGTGTGAATCATACCAGGGAGGATGTGAATCATACCAGGGAGGATGTGAATCATACCAGAGAGGGTGTGAATCATACCAGGAAGATGGTGTGAATCATACCAGGGAGGGTGTGAATCATATCAGGGAGGATGTGAATCATACCAGAGTGGTGAATCGGTACCAGGAGAGGATGTGAATCATACCAGAGTGTGAATCATACCAGAGAGAGTGTGAATCATACCAGGAAGGATGTGAATCATACCAGAGAGGGTGTGAATCATACCAGGGAGGGTGTGAATCATACAAGGGAGGATGTGAATCATACCAGAGAGAGTGTGAATCACACCAGGGAGGGTGTGAATCATACCAGAGAGGGTGTGAATCATACCAGGAAGGGTGTGAATCATACCAGAGAGGGTGTGAATCATACCAGGGAGGGTGTGAATCATACAAGGGAGGATGTGAATCATACCAGAGAGAGTGTGAATCACACCAGGGAGGGTGTGAATCATACCAGGGAGGGTGTGAATCATACCAGGAAGGGTGTGAATCATACCAGGGAGGGTGTGAATCATACCAGGAAGATGATGTGAATCATACCAGGGAGGGTGTGAATCATACCAGGGAGGGTGTGAATCATACAAGGGAAGGTGTGAATCAAGGATGATCCATATACACAGTGAGAGTGTATGTGTGAGGTTTCGATTCCTCCCTCACACCTGCAGGAGGTGTTGAAGCACATTCGACTGGGTGGATGTTGTTTGATGTTGAAGGGCCTGGATGAACCCCGGCAGTTGGCCTACCGCCCAAACAACCATGACACCGACCATCGAGGTCAGATGGTCGCATTAGCACACACACACACACACACACACACACACACACACACACACACACACTTACCACACACAGACACTCACAACACACACTTATACAGTATGATACGATGATGCACAAATACATCATGATGTAGTGGCGCACACACACACACACACACACACACACACACACACACACACACACACACACACACACACACATAATCACTAGGTCATGAGGGAACTGGTCCCGTGTGATCATCACTGGAAAATAATTATAATAATGACCGGACGAGAGGACGTGGGGGGGATGCAGAGGAGGAGGAGGAGGAGGAGGAGGACGTGGGAGGGATGCAGAGGAGGAGGAGGAGAGGAGGGGGGGATGTGCACGTTACTATGTGACCTGCCATGCAGTGTGTGTGTGTGTGTGTGTGTGTGTGTGTGTGTGTGTGTGTGTGTGTGTTACATGCACGCCAGGCGTGACAGGTGACATGGGAGATGCGCCTGTGATACAGGCGATACAGAAGAAGGTATGGTATGACCTGTGGTTACAGATGTGATGGACGTATCACATGTATACTACAGCAGATGGTACAGGGGAATTACAGTTGCGTTACAGTAGACATGGGAGGACATGGGGGAGAGCAGATGGTGAGAGGAGTACCACACTGTCATGAACGGGTCAGCGGAGCAGGGAACACCACCTCGGCCCCAGCCTCCACAACACAGACGAGGTGCAGCACCATGTACTATGCTAAGAGGGGACACTACCATGGAAATGTGGAAGTGTGGACGGGGAGAGTTCCTTACTCTAGCTGCAGTGGGATACTCTGGGGAAGAAGGTTCAGTAGGGTTCTCTGGGGGAGGAGGTTTAGTTGGATTCTATGGTGGGGAGGTTCAGTGGGGTTCTCTGAGGGAGGTTCAGTGGGGTTTTCTGGGGGAGGAGGCTCAGTGGGACTCTATGGTGGGGAGGTTCAGTGGGGTTCTCTAGGGAGGGGGTTGAATGGGATTCTCTGGGGAGGAGGTTCACTGGGATTCTATGATGAGGAGGTTTAGTGGGTTTCTGTGGAGGAGGAGGTTCAGTGGGATTCCCTAGGGATGAGGTTTAGTGGGTTTCTCTGGTGGGGGAGGTTCAGTGGGATACTCTGGGAAGGAGGCTCAGTGGGATTTTCTGGGGAGGAGGATCAGTGGGATTCTCTGGGGAGTAGGTTTAACTGGATTCTCTCAGGAGGAGATTCAAATCTGAAACGTGGAGGAAAAAAGTTGAATAATACTTCCATAATCTACACATTATCTTTTTCTCTCTCTCTCTCTTTCTTGCAAGATTTCTGTTTAATAATGATAGCTATCTCACAGTGAAGTGTTCGTCTAGCCTTGATGTAAAGTCACTGATAGTCTCAAAACTCACTACCTTTACTGGTAATACCTTCCAGTGTTCTACAGTTCTGCAGGTGAAAAGACTTTTGCTAGTCACGTCTTCTTTATATTTCATACTGGGGTTGTTTCCTTCTTGGGTCATTCAATCCCTACCTAATTTGTAGAAATTTCCGTAGATTTCGTTGCTGATATCATTCGGTATTTTGAAAAATTTCTATCAGTTTTCCAAGGAGTCAGATCTTTATAGAGGGCATCATTTCAGGTCTGTGACCCCTCCACAAAAGCGTTTATTCTGAGTGACTGAGTCAGTTCTGCCGCTCTTTCCTGAAATTGTCCCACTATTCTCTTTGTCTCTGGTCAAGTTACGTGACCAGAATGGAACAGTGTATTGCAAATGATGTGTGATCAGATAAAGCATTGTATCCTTTGTTTTACACTTTTTTCTTATTTGAAATCTATCTCTCTGTTGTTACGTGCAAGGGAGGCACTGTCTCCCGTATCTTATTTCATTACTGATAATCACTACGGGGTATTTTCCCTCTTTTTTTTCCGCTGTCAATGATGATCTATCGAGGGTTTAACATTCATGAATAATACCTTCACCACCACCAAAATGCACTGCTCTGCTTCCGTCCAAAATGAAGCTCATTCGCCACGTCTCCCACGACTCGTCTACATTTTTCAGGCAAGTCTTCCTCTGGCTGAGCTACGTCTCCTAAGATACGTCTTGTCCACAAATTTCGAGACTTAGAGCTTTTGCGACCAGTGTCCGAGTCAGTCAGTAGTGGAGATAATGAAAAGAATGGGTCCCAACACTGGGACTTGTGGTACACCGCTTGTTCACGCTAGTCCAATTGGACATTTGCCCCATCTGATACTCCACTTTGTCTCCCGTCTGTGAGCCAATCCACCTCTCTCTCCAGGCGCAGATTCAATTTCCTAAGCCGTAAGTCTACTAATATATCTCTAATTCTTCACTATCGCTTCAAACATATCTAAATAATCCTTTAAGCTTTTGTTCACACTGAAAAAAAAGTGTTTTCAAATGATTTTTCTTTGGTTTTGCATGCAATCCTATATTCTCCTTGTATTCTACACCTTTCTGAAGGTGTTTTGTCTACTGTGTCTACGTTTAACATCCTTATCCTGTCTACACTACTGAGGTCCTGCCGCATTTCATTGGTCAAACATCATGCGGTTCGTGTCATGTCATTGGTCAAACATCATGTGGTTCGTGTCGTGTCATTGGTCAAACATCATGTGGTTCGTGTCGTGTCATTGGTCAAACATCATGTGGTTCGTGTCGTGTCATTGGTCAAACATCATGTGGTTCGTGTCGTGCCATTGGTCAAACATCATGTGGTTCGTGTCGTGTCATTGGTCAAACATCATGTGGTTCGTGTCGCGTTATTCGCTTTCCTTCACATCGTAATGGTATTCACAGTTAGCGTGTGATCTAAGGCGCTGCTACCTCTCGCTGGGTCTCAGATGTGTGTTGCAGGTGTGAGTGATACATGTGATACAGGCTACAGGTGTTATGGACAAGATTGCAAGATAGATCACAGCATGGCAGGGCTGCTGACACTTGTGCTATGCTCATGACCCGCCCGTTGACATTTCTACTTGCGTTCAGTGCATGACAAAAGTGTTTACATTTATACTTGTGCTAAGTGCATGACAAAACTGTTTACATTTACATTCGTGCTAAGTGCATGACAAAACTGTTTACATTTACATTCGTGCTAAGTGCATTACAAAACTGTTTACATTTATACTAGTGCTAAGTGCATGACAAAACTGTTTACATTTACATTTGTGCTAAGTGCATGACAAAACTGTTTACATTTACATTTGTGTTAAGTGCATGACAAAACTGTTTACATTCACATTTTCACCAAATGCATGACGAAACTGTTTACATTTACACTTGTGCTAAGAGCTTGAAAAAAAAAAAAAAACTATTGTTATAGCCGCGTGACGTGACACGAGTAACGAGGATGTGTGCAGAACCAAGTAATGTCACAGTAAACGCAAAGTAATGATCTGCAGAGATTCATCATGAGAGAATAAGTTAAGGAACGGGACATGAGATGATAAGTGCTGAGGTTGAGTGAAGAAACAGGACATCACTAGGAGATAAGATAAGGAACGGGACATTAATTGATAAGTGCTGAGATTGAGTGAAGAAACAGGACATCAATTGTTCAGTGATGGGGGCTGACTTAAAGAACAGAACATCAATTTGCTGAGTGTTGAGCTCGAGTTAAGAAACAGGACATCAATACTGTAGGGATGGGAGCTGAAATAAACAAACGGGACATTAATTTGTAAAGTGTTATGGTTGGGTCTTGGGGTCACGACTTCATAGTGTTGAGGTTGGGTCTTGGGGTCACGACTTCATAGTGTTGAGGTTGGGTCTTGGGGTCATGACTTCATAGTGTTGAGGTTGGGTCTTGGGGTCATGACTTCATAGTGTTGAGGTTGGGTCTTGGGGTCATGACTTCATAGTGTTGAGGTTGGGTCTTGGGGTCATGACTTCATAGGCTAAACTGTAGGTTAAGAGTCTTAGACCATGACTTGAATTAATAGTTGCATGGGCTGGGTGAGTGTGGTGGCTGAGTTTGCGGTGTCATGACATCAACTGACAAAACTAAAGTTTTGATCACATAAGCACCTGTGCTATACAGACAAGTGTGCATTTAAGTATGATCCACTATAATGATGATGTGACAGAAGCTTCAGTGTCTTGAGGTAAAGAAACTGCTTCTGTTGTCGTGTGCGGGTATGCCTTTATATTCTCTCTCTCTCTCTCTCTCTCTCTCTCTCTCTCTCTCTCTCTCTCTCTCTCTCTCTCTCTCTCTCTCTCTCTCCGACTGGAAGACCATCCTTAACACAAATACACACGGAAACACATACGAATAACGACATACACTCAGAAACTCTCTCTCTCTCTCTCTCTCTCTCTCTCTCTCTCTCTCTCTCTCTCTCTCTCTCTCTCTCTCTCTCCACACACACACACGTCCACCAACGCCATCATCGCAGATCACGTGGCAAGACAGCCGCCAGTGTTCATCGGTGAAGGGAAGCAGTTTATCAGCCATACCCGTCCTAAGGGACAGTCCTCACAGCTGCCATAGCAACAGCAGCAGCAACAACAACAACCACAGTAGCAGCTGTAGTGGGGGCAGACGACCTCTGCGACCATCGTAATGTATACGTAAGGTAAGGTAAGGTGCCAGACCCAGCTGTGGGGGTAGAAGACCTCCCAAACCATCGTAATGTATACGTAAGGTAAGGTAAGGTGCCAGACCCAGCTGTGGGGGTAGAAGACCTCCCAAACCATCGTAAGGTATACGTAAGGTAAGGTAAGGTGCCAGACCCAGCTGTGGGGGTAGAAGACCTCCCAAACCATCGTAATGTATACGTAAGGTAAGGTAAGGTGCCAGACCCAGCTGTGGGGGTAGAAGACCTCCCAAACCATCGTAATGTATACGTAAGGTAAGGTAAGGTGCCAGACCCAGCTGTGGGGGTAGAAGACCTCCCAAACCATCGTAAGGTATACGTAAGGTAAGGTAAGGTGCCAGACCCAGCTGTGGGGGTAGAAGACCTCTGCGACCATCGTAATGTATACGTAAGGTAAGGTAAGGTGCCAGACCCAGCTGTGGGGGTAGAAGACCTCCAAAACCATCGTAAGGTATACGTAAGGTAAGGTAAGGTGCCAGACCCAGCTGTGGCGGTAGAAGACCCCCGAAACCATCGTAATGTATACGTAAGGTAAGGTAAGGTGCCAGACCCAGCTGTAGGGTAGAAGACCTCCGAAACCATCGTAAGGTATACATAAGGTAAGGTAAGGTCCCAGACCCAACTGTAAGGTAGAAGACCTCTGAAACCATCGTAAGGTGTACGTAAGGTAAAGTATGACCCCAGACCCAGCTGTGGAAGGTAGATGACCCCCTAAAACTATCATTAAGCCTATGTAAATGTTCATGTCAGATATCAGGCCATCCAGTCGTGCTCGAGGGTCGTACCACCGTGGGGCGCGGGGGGGGGGGGTGTCACACCGTTGCCCTGAAGACGTTAATGGTAACAAAATACGTCGCCATACACACATAATGACCGTCACTATACAAGGTAAGTAGACCCCGCGTCTTATCATCGCGCAGCAATTAAGACCTCATCTGGCTACTGTACAAAGGCCATCCTATCATCATCATCATCATCAGCACAGCATGTCATCATACGCATTTGATAAATGCGGACTAATTAAGCCACAAGGCTACCTCATCATGTGCTCACCACCTCGTAAGGTACCCTTCCCCATTTACAACGTCGTATTCATCATAATCAATGCTTCCAGTTTATGGCACGTATGATATATTACTACCACCGCAAAGTTCTCTTTTATCCCTTGAGAACAAAAGTTACGACCATTGAGTATAATGGTACGACCCTTGAGTATAATGGTACGACCCTTGAGCACGACGGTACGACCCTTGAGCACGACGGTACGACCCTTGAGCACGACGGTACGACCCCTGCACGACGGTACGACCCTTGAGCACGACGGTGCGACCCTTGAAGACGACGCTACGACCCTTGGGTATGATGGCATAACCTCAGACATGACGCTCAAAGGTCGGGCCAAAAACCAAGCCATCATACCCAAAGATCCTCCCGAACCCGACGTCCTCCAGAGCCACATATCGCCACGCTCAAGAAGCCACGGGACTATACCACTCCGACAAGGCACGGCCCGGCAGCAGAAGTGTGAGGAGACGACACCCTCACCCTACAACCCCCGGCCCAACAGCAACTCACCACGCTCATCGGTCATGAGTGAGCATCAAGCGGACAGCGACTCATCTTCGTAATCGTCTGCTACGCGCAGTCATCATCATATAATTACTAAAACCCGCTCGGTCACCGATCATCGTGAATGAAGTCATCTGCAACGCCCATCACCACTTAACCACAGAGTGCGCCGACGAGTTGAAGTGGAACTTCCCTTACACCCTGATTACACGCCCATCATTCATCGTCACGAAATGAACCCATTACAAACATACAGAGTGCCCCCCCACCAGCTGTAACCGTTTGATGCTCTTAACATCCACTGTGGTGTTCCCTTGAAAAGCCGAGTAATCCATCTCAAGATCGCAATTTACCTCTCACAAGGTACCACTCGCCCACAAGTTAATACAGCATGGATGATGGAAAGGTAAAGGCAAAAAGGCGCCCCCAGCGATGCAATCATCTGTAGGTCTACACGACACGGTGTTCCCTGAGTCCCTCTAACTTACATCTCGTTCCAGGTGGATTGCCATGGGCGGGGAAACTGGAGTTTGAGGCTATGACGGAACACAAGAGAGACACCAAGAACTCCTGCACGTCAGAGTATGCGGGGTCCAAGTGCGCCAACAGATTCGGTTGAAGACCTGAACAACTCGTTCCAGCTGGCTGGAAAGTCACAGAGACAAGTTGCTTATGGTTTTGATGTTCCTGGACCCAAATATTCGCCGCTTGACATTCCTCTGATGTGAGGGTGGGCATCCTCCATCTATTTACGAATCTTCATCATTAAATGCTCTTCAAATATGAAAAAAAAAGGGTGGCCTCTTGGCGCCCATATTTTGCGTCCTCTTCGAGAACTCTCACCGCAATTCAAATGGAATTTAACACCATAATAACATGGTACAAGAACCTAGGGAAGACCCTGTACAATTGAGAATGCTAATGAAGTGCTGTACCTATTCTATCCTCCTCTGCCAGCGTTCTGGTCGTGGCCAGATGGAGGGGCTCGTCTACCTACCTACCCACCACCAGGTACCCAGCCCAGGGATAAGTGTGAACACACCCCTGGGCGTCCTCTGGTAGGGGGTTCCTACCCACTCACGACGTGTGGTGATGGATACGATGCGACACGACTGAGACAAAGAGAGAAAGCAGGAGATAACGCCGCAGGGCGAAAAAAAAATATACAAAAGACGAATGTATTCTGAAATATCACTACAGAGATGAGGCTACGCACTTTCTCCATCGAACTGAAAATATAGAATCCACTGAAGGTCAATCCACGATACAGGTTCTTAATGAGGTAGACGTCTATGTTACGCAATGAGAATGGCTCGGGACACTGCGATAAGCTATATACAATCCCCAGGATGAGAGTGAGTGTACCTTCACAGCGGATACAGTAAAAAAAGGTATGACCGGAACCCCATTTTGCCTCTCCCAGAGTCTCCCTCCTTGCTCCCCTGACGGAAAGAATTCTGACAGTGGAGCGATCTCCACCAGGCGAATAGAGAGGCGCGAGGGGTTGACTGGAGAACTGATGACACGTATTTCCCCCTTAAAGAGCAGTACCCAACATCCTTAGCCTTCTAAGGCTCAGTCATCTGTTCTTGACGCTAACTCGCTAACGCAGGAAATGGCGAATATATATATATATATATATATATATATATATATATATATATATATATATATATATATATATATATATATATATATGTAAATCAATCAAGGTATTCCTTTGCTATAGAAAACGTGAAATAACAAAAGATTCTGAAGGAAGAGTTATAGAAAGAGAACGAAGTACGAGAAGGTTGAATCGCAACCCCCAACATGGGTCCACAGATGAGGACGATGCCTTCAATACCTTTGTGAGTACGATGGTGAAAGGACATCGAGAGAACTGACACGGTTGGACGAGACATAAGTAGGCAAGTAGGCTCGTGAAGGAGGGTCCGGCCTCCATATAGGTAGCATGACCCTGTCGAGCCTCTCGCCCGGCGTCCTTAAAGAGCTGACAAGCCCAGAGCCACTTTGAGACGTTGTCACCGACCGGCTGAAAGAGAGAGAGAGAGAGAGAGAGAGAGAGAGAGAGAGAGAGAGAGAGAGAGAGAGAGAGAGAGAGAGAGAGAGAGAGAGAGAGAGAGAGAGAGAGAGAGAGAGAGAGAGAGAGAGAGAGAATGCAGGAACCACGAGAGAGAGGATGAATGTGAACTCGCCTACTGAGGAAGATGCAGGCCACGCTCACCGAGAAGCATAGGCCGTAAACTGTTCGAAAAGAGAAGTCAAGAACCAGACAAATGAGGCCATGGGAAGGTACACCAACCTCAGTGGGACGAAGCCTGAGATTACAGGGAAAAAGGTCGTGTATCATGTGTCTCCTTCGTTCCCATGTTGGAGTAAACACTACCCTAAACAAAAGAAAACAAATAATGATAAATACTACCCTAAACAAAAAAAAAAATAATGAAGCAAGTGAACTGTGTTCGGAGAGCAAGAGTTCACCCACATCAGAGGTCTTACTTACCCAAGGCCTGTTCGCCTTTCCGTATTTCCTCTCTTCCTTCATTCTTATTCCTTCCTGCTATTGTAGCACTGCTGCTCTCTTCCATGTCATTGTCATTTCTCCCATGTTTCCACTCCCACAGTCTGGGTCTGTTGTGTCCCTCACGCGAGACATTATTGGCGGGGAAAGAAAGAGATCCGCTCAGACACATGAGGAAGGTTCCCGTGGTGGCTAGAAAATTACTTCAGCGGGAGTGGGAACAGAGAGAGAGGGAACATGTCACAGGTGCGTTTCCAGACTGGATAATAGCATCCAGTGGCGTCCCGCAGGGATCAGGTCTCCCGGCCGCTCCTGTTTCTTATCTATGTAAATAACCCGTCAGGATTTGAATCATACCTGGCTATATTTACGGATGAGGAGTGAGGAGGATGCGAGATTACGACAACCGGCAAATATACAGGCTCTGGCAATGGTGTTGTGATGGCAAACGAAATCCAGCCCAACCAAATGTGAAGTTCAGATGGTGCACTCGGCCGGGGCCAGATTGTGACTCACGTCTCGCAAAGAGCAAATTACTGGAACCCGCCGGGGAGGAGGACTTTCCCAGGATAACAGGGGGCACAATTTGCGCCTGAAAACCAACGTCAAAATAGAAAGGAGGTGAACAATACGCGTGGCATTGTCAAATCTGCCTCCAAGAACACAGACGGGGGAGTTCAAGTAGATAATATTCACAACGCTGGAGAAGAACTGAATAATGCATGACGACTTAGGTCACCTTAGTTAAGGAGACGTACATATTTGCTCGCGTCCAACACTTGAAGAAAACATACTTGCACTTCAAGTAAGGAAACCAAGCTGCAGGTCCAAGACAACAACCCTTAACTAACCCACCTTAGGAGAGAGCTGAGCAGGTAGGAACAGCATCACAGCATGCATTCTCTTCGTCAACAGATTTGATGTTGATACTGAGCAGCTCTTTGAAACTGAGAGGAATGAGTCAAGGGCAGAAAACTTAGCAAGAGGCAGGAAAGATGGAATGAAATACTTCTGTGGTAAGAGGGTAGTGCAGGAGTGGAATAAGTTCAGGGTAAAATGCAAGGAAATATGGGGAACATGAGAGATGTCAAAGAATGTCCGACAGAGAGAGGAAGGTTAAGAGTTGGGGGACCTACGAGTGTTAGAACCTCTCTTCACTTACCCACAAGATGGTACTTAAAAGAGATAAGTGAATATGCAAACCCAAACACACATACATATACCCAAACAGTGACACAGGATCAAAATCATACATACACTTGTGTCATGATAATACAACTCGGGTCCTTGTATGATTAGCAGTAATACAACTCGGGTCCTTGTATGATCAGCAGTAATACAACTCGGGTCCTTGTATGATCAGCAGTAATACAACTCGGGTCCTTGTATGATCAGCAGTAATACAACTCGGGTCCTTGTATGATCAGCAGTACACCTGCTGCAGTAGCCCAGGGTGATTCAGTGGCCACTCACGTGTGGAGACCCAGGCTGCTGCTGCTGCTGCTGCCGGGGGAAACCTGCATCCGGTTACAATCTGGAGTAGGGTAGGGGAAGGTGAAGGAAGACAGGGCAGGGGTCACACACATATCCTGCCTCCTACCATGACGCTGGGGACGACGCCGGGAGACGCCTACGGCAAGGATGGCTGGCTCTTCCTGGGATCCCTCCTTCAGACACGGTCTCCTACCGCTGTGGCGCCTCTGCTGCTGCTGCTGCAGTCTCCCAGAATAGACAAGATGTCATAATGAAACGCCAGTTCGACCGGCCTTCAATCACGATGGCATCCTGCGGCGAACATAACAGTTAAGTGAGTCATTCGCGTATATGATTTTCTGCCCGTGCCTTCCCTGACGACTGGTTTCATCACAGGCAGGTTAGAAACCCGTGATGTTCATAGCGTCATTAGCCACTGAACCCTAAGAAACCATCGTCCATCATTACTCTCGTAATTCTGTGGGACTGTTTTGGATTTTCGACCATCTTATCCACGTCTTTTATTTTGTCTAGTCTCTTCTTTTTTCAGTCCCTAATCCTTCCTTAACTAGTTCGTAATCATCTACCTCATTCCTTCTTCTATTCCTGTTTTCAACTCTGTTCCTACCTCATGTTTAAGCCTTAAGCCGTTTCTTAGAGGCAACTCACACGTAAATTCGTATGTCTGACTCTCAGGTAATAATCATTTGGTAGCTAGTCGTCATGATCCTCCGTCTGAATGTCGTCCTTAGTCATGAGTTTCCCAAGCCCTAAACTGGTCTGTCATAAAGTCCCTCAGGTCTCCGAGTCGGCGAAGCCTACGTGAAGGTAGAAGGGAGAACTTGTCTCTCTCTCTCTCTCTCTCTCTCTCTCTCTCTCTCTCTCTCTCTCTCTCTCTCTCTCTCTCTCTCTCTCTCTCTCCTCATAGTCGTCTACTCACATCATCCCCCCGCCTCATCATATCACGAGTCCAGCTTCTACCATTATCGTCACCCGTCTTCCTCCCTCCCTGGTTTCTCCCCACTGTCATTACTGCTTGATACAGCCTGCCTGTCAGTCAATCCCCCCCTTTATCCTCCCTTTGTAACCTGCCTCCCTCCCTTGTCCTCCCTTTATAACCTGACCCCCTTTATCCTCCCTTTATAACCTGACCCCCTTATCCTTCCTTTATAACCTGACCCCCTTATCCTTCCTTTATAACCTGACCCCTTTATCCTCCCTTTGAAACCTCCCTCCCTCATCCTCCCCTTATAACCTGACCCCCTTTATCCTCCCTTTGTAACCTGATCCCCTTTTATCCTTCCCTTACAACCTGTCTCTCTCATGTCCCCCTTTATAGCCTGGCCCCTTATCCTCTCTTTACGTCCTACCCCTTTGTCGTCCCTTAATAGCACGACCCCTTTATCCTCCCTTTATAGCATGACCCCTTTATCCTCCCTTTATAGCATGACCCCTTTATCCTCCCTTTATAGCCTGTCCTTCCTTTTCCTCCCTATAGGTCGTCCTCACATGGATCATCACCACCATCATCATACGTGTCACCATCAATCTCTAAGCCAATACTACTATCATTTATCATATTTATCAAGAATATTCTCTTTATCCTTTTCACTATCGTCACCATCACTATCATAATACCTGTCACCATCCTTATCTTCCTCAAGTTCACCTTTCATCATACGAATCATCATCAGATTATCTTCATCACACAATCACCATCTAAGACCCCACGAATCACCACCATTTCCCTCATCACCATCACTTATCATCGACATAACCACAACAAAAAATAATCATCACCATTATTCTTACTACCACCACCGCCACCACAACTGTCACCATCCCCAACACTATTACCACAATCACCACCACCACCACCACTACCCTTACAACCAACACCAACACAACTACTATTACCACAACCACAATCACCACCACGGATACTACCACAACCACCGCCATCACCACTACCAGCAACATACATCACCACCACCACCACTACCACCACAACTACCACTACTACCACCACACCACTACCACCACAACTACCACTACTACCACCACACCACTACCACCACAACTACCACAATTACCACCACACCACTACCACCACAACTACCACTACTACCACAATTACCACCACCACCACTACCACCACAACTACCACTACTACCACAATTACCACCACACCACTACCACCACAACTACCACAATTACCACCACACCACTACCACCACAACTACCACTACTACCACAATTACCACCACCACCACTACCACCACAACTACCACTACTACCACCACACCACTACCACCACAACTACCACTACTACCACAATTACCACCACACCACTACCACCACAACTACCACTACTACCACCACACCACTACCACCACCGCTCCCGGCATGTCTATCATTACCAGCCACAGACTATCACCACCACCACCACAATCCCTTCTTCCTTCCCCCGGCACGACCTCTGACCCCGAGGGTGATGCTCCACTGACCAACATAATGGCATTCCCTCCCTCCCTCCTTCCCCAGCCTCACCCTCCCTCACCTAACCTCCGTTGATGCTTACGACTGGAAGCCGAGATTGCTTCAATTTCCCTCCCTCCCTCCCTCCCTCCCTCCCTCCTTCCCTTCCTCTCCTCCACCCAGCAATCCCTCCTCCCTCCCACCCGCCAGCCCGGCCCGGCCCGGCCGTCCGCATGGTTGCCGATGCCAGTCATTAAACCGATTATTTCCACCTCGATCTGCCGGTGACTACCCTGCCACCTTCTGTACACAAAGGAAGCTATTTACAGGAGGTAGTCATGTACATGTGACCCACCCCTAAAGGCACTGTAAGGAGATCGTTACGGCCATTATATCTGTGAAGATATCTTCAAATATCCACGCCAAGACGGCAACGTTGAGCTGACCAAATTCAAATGCTGCGTTAACGGATTATTAATGGTAATTAATCGCCAGTTTTCGTTTAGATTAATGATCGTAATATAAAGGGACACATACGTACATGTAATGGCATGGCGCAAGGATATATATAGTGCAATATGCTCTATACCTGAAATGATATCCACAGCCCCTAGAGTACGACGTGTTCAACCGTAGAGCACGACGTGTACGAACCCTAGAGAACGACGTGTACGACCCTAGGGCACGACGTGTACGACCCTAGAGCCACGACGTGTACGACCCTAGGGCACGACGTGTACGACCCTAGAGCCACGACGTGTACGACCCTAGAGCCACGACGTGTACGACCCAAGAGCACGACGTGTACGACCCTAGAGCCACGACGTGTACGACCCTAGAGCCACGACGTGTACGACCCTAGAGCACGAAGTGTACAACCCTAGAGCACGACGTGAACGACTCCAGAGCACAACGGACACGACCTCCTAAGTATAATAGTACGACCTTGATCACGACGGCATGACGATCCTGAAATACGACGGCCTGGAATCTTACCTGACCTTCAAGAGTCAGGTCAAAGGTGGTAATGAGGGGAAGGGGGGGAAAGGGGTGGACGAATCACCATTTCCACCACTGCCATCACCATCTCATCACTAACCCCTCACCCCTCACCCCTCACCCCCCTCACCTCCATGTCACCATCATCACGCCCATCCATAACAACGACACTGCCCCTCACCCACCATCGTTAACCCTCCAGCTAATTAGGCTGACGTAAGAAAACAAACAATTAGGCTATTACCTCGCATTAACTGCCATTCAGGAATGATTATCTACGCCTATGCCATCCATTTCGAAGCGATTATATATGCCTATATATCAATGAAACAACGTAACAGCTTCTCTTGATCGTGGTAAAGATCTGAGTTGACGGGGCGAATATAGGCACTCAGGGCGGCTTGTGGCGTGGCGTGCGAGAGGAGACCGACTGCCACACGGACCTCCTCCTCTGGTGACTCACACTGAAAGTCTTCTGGTATCGAGATCTTCTCGAGACGAATCCTGGAGTCGTCCTGACCCCACCCACCCCATCATTCCTCAGTGGATTGGATCGGATTATAAGATCTAGGCTAATATAAGCCAAGCGCTGGAGCTCCGAAGGCTATTCAGCGCTCTTTCCCCTCTCCTCTGTGGAACACCAGACTGTAGGTAGGTAGAGTCCATATTTCTAACTGACGTTGCTGGACGTAGGAAGGTAGAGTCCATATTTCTAACTGACGTTGCTGGACGTAGGTAGGTAGAGTCCATATTTCTAACTGACGTTGCTGGACGTAGGTAGGTAGAGTCCATATTTCCAACTGACGCTGCTGGACGTAGGTAGGTAGAGTCCATATTTCTAACTGAAGTTGCTGGACGTAGGTAGGTAGAGTCCATATTTCTAACTGAAGTTGCTGGACGTAGGAAGGTAGAGTCCATATTTCTAACTGACGTTGCTGGACGTAGGTAGGTAGAGTCCATATTTCGAACTGACGTTGCTGGACGTAGGTAGGTAGAGTCCATATTTCTAACTGACGTTGCTGGACGTAGGAAGGTAGAGTCCATATTTCTAACTGACGCTGCTGGACGTAGGTAGGTAGAGTCCATATTTCTAACTGAAGCTGCTGGAGAGACCACCAAAGTTCCTCTGATGAACAACAAATTGCTCTCTCTCTCTCTCTCTCTCTCTCTCTGCTCCTCTGGTGGAGCACAACAGACTTATCGTGTAACCCTCCCCTC
Organism: Panulirus ornatus; assembly: GCF_036320965.1. Taxonomy (NCBI): domain Eukaryota; kingdom Metazoa; phylum Arthropoda; class Malacostraca; order Decapoda; family Palinuridae; genus Panulirus; species Panulirus ornatus. The sequence goes on from NC_092224.1 coordinate 88,571,041, forward strand.
TGAGCTCAAGAGAGCTAGCTCTAAACCTCCTCCCATCCTCAACACCTGGCTACCCAAGAGCCTCTATTACTCGAACGTGACTGCCCTCTGGAACATGAGACGACCCTAGAACCTCTTCTAAAACCCCAGAGCAACCTAGAACAAGGTACACCCGTGGAACACCACACTAAGCCAACAATCTCCTGTGCAGAACATACTCCCCGGAATCTCTGACGTGGATGTAGCACAGCCAACTATGTTCTCTTGAACACTCTGCTGCGACACGACCTCCCTCTGTGCAACACCGTCACATCTCCGCGCTTTCCTCCGTGTCAAGAAATCAGACAACCCTAAAACCCAGCGTAACTGATACAGGTAAGATCGTCATGGACCACCAGATCTGTTGTCATCTCTCCCTCCCATGTGATCTCTCCGGTCAGGTCAAAGGTCAGGCTGTCATCATAACCAAAGAGCGTACCGTCGAAATCGAGGACCTTATCTTCGTGTTCAACGATTGTACCGTCGTGCTGAAGGGCTGTACCGTCGTGCTCAACGACTGTACCGTCGGGCTCAACGATTGTATCGTCGTGCTCAACAATTGTACCGTCGTGCTCAACGATTGTATCGTCGTGCTCAACGATTGTACCGTCGTGCTCAACGATTGCACCGTCGTGCTCAACGATTGTACCGTCGTGCTCAAAGATTGTACCGTCGTGCTCAACGATTGTACCGTCGTGCTCAACGATTGTACCGTCGTGCTCAACGATTGTACCGTCGTGCTCAACGATGATTGTACCGTCATGCTCGAGGAAAATCCAGCCGTGTTCAAGGGATTAATGAGCTGTTTCGAACCCTCGTAGATCCCCCAGAAGTGTTTGGATTTTCACCCAACACCGGACGACATACTCGACCATAATCCATCCCTAATCTTCTCTAGAAGAGCCTGAACCTCTTTCAAAATCCTCTTGAAGACCATACATCTTCAGAACCTCCAACTGAACAACATACCGTCTCAGAGACCTTCACCTGCAAACCCCAGTAGATCACAGGCCTCCTTAAATTGACACAAACAGCCTATAAGCTATTTCTTCTCTTGAACAATATACTATGTCACAAAACCTCCTCTGTCCACCACACCATTTCTTTACGCTCCTCCACGTCAAGACATCAGACTACCTTAAAAACCCTTCGCATGAACCGAACACTGAGAGGGCAGGTGGCGTCTCCCCCTCCTCAATGACGTCTGTAAGTAAGCAGGGACACAAGACGTGGCGGCGGCATCACCACCACCACCACCACCAGCGCCACCTCCTCCGCCGCCGCTTCCTGACGCGGTGATGACCATGATCCCGTGGGAGGGAGGCGGAGCAGGAGGGGGAACGGATGCTGGCAATTGCCGTGACCACCGTCGCCACCGCTACTGTCGTCGGCGCCGTCAGGACCCGCAATCACCCAAAATCACGCCACCACCCACCTCCTTCCTCCGCCTCCACCTGCAGGAAATAACTCCCCCTCCTCCTCTCCTCCCATTTCCCCAGCTCTCCATACATTCTTAGCCGCGTCGGCCTCGGAAGCTCCATTCAGCAGTGGGTTGAATGGCCGCGTCCCAGTACACCCTCAGGTCCTGTCACTGACGAATACACACACACACACACACACACACACACACACACACACACACACACACACACACACACACACACACACAGGCGCGCGCCTCTGTATGAAGACAACGTACGTGGGTTTAAAATGCAGTATGATTGTAGCAAATTAAGAAACGAAGGGCCCCACGAGCGTTGAAATCCTCTCCTCGACTGCACAGAACAGGTAATTAACACAGGTAATTAGTTCAATTACCATCGGAAATGACCTACGTTAACATATTCCCTGGCGTTAGTTACTGTGCGTAACCCCACCTCTCCTTGTTAACTCATTTACGGCATCTTTGTACGCCGTTATGATTATTTCAAACAGTTATTTCAAGTTATTTGTGCAACATGGCCAAAGTTATTGCTTACAAGAAATCAAGTTATTGCACTACAGGACCAAATGTTCCTGGACAAGTCAACTTATTGTATTACGATACTGAAGAAGTTATCATATTGGCGTAAATCACCTGTTATCAGATGAATCAAAATTATCACAGTCATTTATGATCTATGACCTCCCATACAGTAACCAGAGTTATCAAAATTATCATTGTCAATTATGATCTATGACCGCCTATACAGTAACCAGAGTTATCAAAATTATCATGGTCAATTATGATCTATGACCTCCCATACAGTAACCAGAGTTATCAAAATCATCACAGTCATTTATGATCTATGACCTCCCATACAGTAACCAGAGTTATCAAAATTATCATGGTCAATTATGATCTATGACCTCCCATACAGTAACCAGAGTTATCAAAATTATCATGGTCAATTATGATCTATGACCTCCCATACAGTAACCAGAGTTATCAAAATTATCACAGTCATTTATGATCTATGACCTCCCATACAGTAACCAGAGTTATCAAAATTATCATGGTCAATTATGATCTATGACCTCCCATACAGTAACCAGAGTTATTAAAATTATCATGGTCAATTATGATCTATGACCTCCCATACAGTAACCAGAGTTATCAAAATTATCATGGTCAATTATGATCTACGACCTCCCATACAGTAACCAGAGTTATCAAAATTATCATGGTCAATTATGATCTATGACCTCCCATACAGTAACCAGAGTTATCAAAATTATCATGGTCAATTATGATCTATGACCTCCCATACAGTAACCAGAGTTATCAAAATTATCACAGTCAATTATGATCTATGACCTCCCATACAGTAACCAGAGTTATCAAAATTATCACAGTCAATTATGATCTATGACCGCCTACACAGTAACCAGAGTTATCAAAATTATCATGGTCAATTATGATGCACGACCTTCACCAGTGATGTCTTCCTCGCAAGCAAGGCTCACACGGTCGTCGCGTTAGGCATGACCCTGATTGATATCATACACGGAGCTTCGGTCATCATGCTGTATTCCTCCTCCTTTAGGCTTTATGATATCACTCCTCAGTGGATGATCATCATACTCAAGGCCTCGGGGTATGATGATGATCATCATCATTAGGCTTTATGTTATCACTCCTGAAGTGGATGATCATCATACTCAAGGCCTCGGGGTATGATGATGATCATCATCATTAGGCTTTATGTTATCACTCCTCAAGTGGATGATCATCATACTCAAGGCCTAGGGGTATGATGATGATCATCATCATTAGGCTTTATGTTATCACTCCTCAAGTGGATGATCATCATACTCAAGGCCTCGGGGTATGATGATGATGATGATGATCATCATCATCATCATCATCATCATTAGGCTTTATGTTATCACTCCTCAAGTGGATGATCATCATACTCAAGGCCTCGGGGTATGATGATGATGATGATGATGATGATGATCATCATCATCATCATCATCATCATCATTATCCTGTATCATCTATAAGTCCAAGGACATCATCCTCAATGGATATTATCATGCTCAAGGCATTATAGGTGAGGAAACTAATTACACTGGAACTTTAGTACACTGATAACGAGCTCTAGTACACTGGTAACGAGCTTCAGTACACTGATAACGAGCTCTAGTACACTGATAATGGACTTCAGTAAACTGACAAAGAGCTTCAATACACTAATAACGAGCTTCAGTATACTAATAACGGAATTCAATACACTGATAACGAGCTCTAGTACACTGATAACGAGCTTCAGTACACTGATAGCAGACCTCAGTACACTGATAACGAACTACAGTTCATTGATAAGGAACTCTACTATACTGAAAGTGAACTTCAGTACACATCATATAAACTTTGTTTTGCATCAAGTTGTAAATACTTTTTCACGGCCGAGCATACAAATATTGACCTTAGTGCAGAACAGCTGTGAAAGTACACCATGATGCGCAGAGCAAGCACACTGCTAGGACATCGCCTTAGATCGGCGTTAATCACCACGCGCGGCTTGTGGGGCCGCCAGCGACGACCCCACCCCCCCCCCCCACCCACTACTCCCCCCAACCCCCACTCCTGTGGTCGGAGAAAAAGAGACAGAAAATAGTGATTAAATGAGATAAATTGTCGGTAACAATCGTGTATATAGTGTAAGGCTTCTTAGGCTTATGGAAGTAAGGCACATAGTGTATGGCGAATTAATGATGAACTTCTGGCGACAGATATATATATATATATATATATATATATATATATATATATATATATATATATATATATATACGCAAAGAGAGAGAGAGAGAGAGAGAGAGAGAGAGAGAGAGAGAGAGAGAGAGAGAGAGAGAGAGAGAGAGAGGATATATCAATACACATATCACAATACCCTTTGCGACCCGGTGGAAATTTTCCACTGGCCAAGAGTTCTAAGAGAGCGTAACTTTACAATTTAAAGGAAACCTGGCTATCATCCTTGAAAACCATTCCCGTTTTCTTTGAAAAGAAATAAAAAAAAAGGGGGGTGGGGAAGATCCCTCACTTGGCTCCTTGCTCTGTTCTATCTTTTGGAAAGTAACACAGGAAGGGAGGACTGTCATCGGCCCCTCGCTCCCCCCCTCCTCAGTAACCCTGCACGACACGCAGCTTGGAAGCAACATGACAGAAGAAGCACTGTGATATTAATATTTAATGAGCGTGTAAAAGAGAAATAATATATTGTTTATCACTACCTTGTGAGGAAGCAGCTGTTATTGTTCATGGCTATGAGCAGCTGTAACATAAAAGCATTTACTGACAAAGTGATCTTTTACAAGTGAGGTGTTTTTCAAGTCCCTCAGAGAACCGCTAACATACTGAGTGTAATTTAGCTAATGTTAGAATTAATTATCCCTGGGGATAGGAGAGAAAGAATACTTCCCAGGTATTCCCTGCGTGGCGTAGAAGGCGACTAAAAGGGGAGGGAGCGGGGAGCTGAAAATCCTCCCCTCTCGTTTTTTTTTTCTTTTTAATTTTCCAAAAGAAGGAACAGAGAAGGGGGCCAGGTGAGGATATTCCCTCAAAGGCCCAGTCCGCTGTTCTTAACGGTCCCTCGCTAACGCGGGAAATGGCGAATAGTATGAAAGAAAGAGAAAAGTTAGAATTAATATAAAACTCCGCCCCCCCCGTTAGTAATCTTAATATTAATCATATTACACTATATGTTGTCAATTTTTATAATACCAGAGTGCCTTCCTAACACAATTCACTGGTATAGTGAGAGACAATATGCAGGGGTGTATACTTACAAAAACTAGAGCAGGTTTGAAGTGTACGTTACATACTACATACCCACTCTACGTATTTTCAGTTGACGAGTGAAAGAGGTTCTGAAATGTTGTAGGGGAAAGATGAAGTCCTAGGGCAGCACCTCAGTGCCTTTCAGGTTTCGCCTCTTTGGCCCAGATAACTGGTCCTTTCACGCTGCCCCACCCACGCGTGGGCTGCTGGCATCCAGTCTACAAGCAGACAATTTCTTCATCTCGCATATATAATGCTTGACAAACACGTAACTCACACGACTCGTTCCTCGTAACTCTAGGTATTCCCTGCGGTGAGCGCTATGCGATAGCCCTGCCTGTTGGACCAAATCTCCTCGTTAGAACTCGTAAGGACTTCTCTCTCTCTCTCTCTCTCTCTCTCTCTCTCTCTCTCTCTCTCTCTCTCTCTCTCTCTCTCTCTCTCTCTCTCTATGCCGAAGGCTTGCGTCAGGAACAAAGTTTTCACTCGAGGGTAGGGCCCTTGAGTGAAATAAAAGACTGAAAAGCTACAAAAACAGAGAAATGATAGGGAGAGAAGACTACCCCAAAAATATCTGTGGCAGAAGGCAGGTCTTGGTAGCTTGGGGATGACGTGAGACGACAAAAGAGTGCCAAAGCTTAGCGGTGTTGGGGAAGAAGCAGACGTCACAAGACCCCGCCCGACCCTTTGAATTACGTGCGTCAATTCACAGGCGTTAACATAACTAACGTCATCTTTTCCACCCGTAGTCCTAGAGGAGGAGTAAACCTAGCTACCGCATAACACAAGATGGCATTCCTAGGGAGTACTCCATCTATCATCAAGCAGAAAATCCCTCTATTCCTTAGCAGATGAACGTCTGTTCCTTTAGGGTGGGGAGACTGTCCAATCCATGACAGATCATAGTGAACTTCGTTGGGAAAAAGATAAACATCTGTCACTTATAATGATGTAGTCGGTGCAACAGGGCGTCTTCTCAATCCTCAAGAAGAACCCTGACCATCTTAACCTAGTAACACTGTCTCCTTGAACCACCTGGCTGTCCAGCTTTAGTGGTAACACACACATACACAACCCACACATACACACAGACCCAAGGTCCACGCGAGGTGCTCTGGCCTCAACATTACTGACGAAGAGTTCTCTTTCTTCTTCTTCTTGAGGGAAAGCGATTACTCTTACCAGGCATAACCCTTTCCATTCTCAAGCACGAGCCCCTTCCATCCTCAAGCACAACCCTTTCCATCCTCAAGCACAACCCCTTCCATCCTCAAGCAAAACCCTCTTCCATCCTCAAGCACAACCCCTTCCATCCTCAAGCACAACCCCTTCCATCCTCAAGCACAACCCTCTTCCATCCTCAAGCACAACCCCTTCCATCCTCAAGCACAACCCCTTCCATCCTCAAGCACAACCCCTTCCATCCTCAAGCACAACCCTTTCCATCCTCAAGCACAACCCCTTCCATCCTCAAGCACGAACCCCTTCCATCCTCAAGCACAACCCTCTTCCATCCTCAAGCACAACCCCTTCCATCCTCAAGCACAACCCTCTTCCATCCTCAAGCACAACCCCTTCCATCCTCAAGCACAACCCCTTCCATCCTCAAGCACAACCCTCTTCCATCCTCAAGCACAACCCCTTCCATCCTCAAGCACAACCCCTTCCATCCTCAAGCACAACCCCTTCCATCCTCAAGCACAACCCCTTCCATCCTCAAGCACAACCCTCTTCCATCCTCAAGCACAACCCCTTCCATCCTCAAGCACAACCCCTTCCATCCTCAAGCACAACCCCTTCCATCCTCAAGCACAACCCCTTCCATCCTCAAGCACAACCCCTTCCATCCTCAAGCACAACCCCTTCCATCCTCAAGCACAACCCCTTCCATCCTCAAGCACAACCCCTTCCATCCTCAAGCACAACCCCTTCCATCCTCAAGCACAACCCCTTCCATCCTCAAGCACAACCCCTTCCATCCTCAAGCACAACCCCTTCCATCCTCAAGCACAACCCCTTCCATCCTCAAGCACAACCCCTTCCATCCTCAAGCACAACCCCTTCCATCCTCAAGCACAACCCCTTCCATCCTCAAGCACAACCCCTTCCATCCTCAAGCACAACCCCTTCCATCCTCAAGCACAACCCCTTCCATCCTCAAGCACAACCCCTTCCATCCTCAAGCACAACCCCTTCCATCCTCAAGCACAACCCCTTCCATCCTCAAGCACAACCCCTTCCATCCTCAAGCACGAACCCCTTCCATCCTCAAGCACAACCCCTTCCATCCTCAAGCACAACCCTTTCCATCCTCAAGCACAACCCCTTCCATCCTCAAGCACAACCCTCTTCCATCCTCAAGCACAACCCCTTCCATCCTCAAGCACAACCCCTTCCATCCTCAAGCACGAACCCCTTCCATCCTCAAGCACAACCCCTTCCATCCTCAAGCACAACCCTTTCCATCCTCAAGCACAACCCCTTCCATCCTCAAGCACAACCCCTTCCATCCTCAAGCACGAACCCCTTCCATCCTCAAGCACAACCCCTTCCATCCTCAAGCACAACCCCCTTCCATCCTCAAGCACAACCCCTTCCATCCTCAACCAGGACGAGAGGCACCTCCTACTACCTGAGCACCTTCCAGTTCTTTTACAGAGTCCCTAAGGTTTACCCTCTTCCCCTACCGGGCATCAGTCCACGCACCCTAGCTCCCCACACACACACACACACACGCACTCTACTTGTGCTTGCGGCTCCTTTACTGGCAAAACGGGTAGGGGAGAGGGGGTGGGAAAGAGCAAGGGAGGAGGAGGGGGGGGGGGGGTGAGTGAGTGAGCTCGTGGCAGCAGCAACACGTGCGTTCGGCGTCACGGTCCGGGAGAGGGCGCGTGCTGGCAAGCCACCATGACCACCACAGGCCGGCCGGCACCAGCCCCCCACACACATACACCACCACCACCACCACACCACAACAACATAACTACCACACCCACACACACACACACACACACACGCACACACACTACTTAATTGAAATCTTAACGCCTGTGAGTTATATATATATAGCAGTTGGCTGGCAGGTCGGTCCTCAGGCCTATCATTAGCTGCTAGGGTCGTTAAGGCGCTCAACGTCAAACCAACCGGAAAATCTTAGCACTTGTTAAGGGAGATTCGAAGACCACATGTACTTTTGATACGCATATACTCTACATATCATAGTTTACTTATTATTGACAATAAGGCAGAAACGAGGCAATTACACGTGTGTGTGTGTGTGTATATATATATATATATATATATATATATATATATATATATATATATATATATATATATACATATGTGTGTGTGTGTGTGTGTGTGTAATCATTTTTTTCTATTTGATAAAGTTGTCCTTAACTTCTGGACATCTAATAAGGTACGACCTCTGACGTCCGTGAAACGAATAAATAAATCGATGTAGCGTAACTAACAAAATGCCTAAAGAAAACCTCTATACTAGCCACTGTCTTTAAGGGCACTCCTATGTAAATTCTGTATATTTATATATGAAAATCAAGTATAATGCCCTATCCTTTTCAGAAACAGTTTCTCTTTATCACAGTTCTTTCTCTTTTGATTTTATATTGGAAAAGAGTATAAATGATGTGATTTCACGGGGAGGGGGGATACCTCTAATACAAACAAACTCATAGCTACAAGGAGAGACTATACGCGATCTGAACACTTAACGCACAAAATCTATATGGGGATACCTCTTATCCAAACAAACTCATAGCTACAAGGAGAGATTATACGCGATCTGAACACTTAACTCACAAAGTCTATCGTACGTCTTATACAAATACGCCAATTCGCTCACACACTCCACCAAATATTTTGGAAGAATGTTGGAAGCAAGCATTAATGATAACTACATAACATTTAAATGGAAATTGATAAGCAATTTCTTTGAAAAGAAAATTGACTGAAAGGAAAATAGAAGGACCATTTTAGAATGTCTCTAATATATATATAAGTCTTTATAGCGATGCATGTATAGAAAAATTACGTGTTAAATATAATCATCTGCACTACTGAATTGCGATTTCACCTCCTTATATCAAATATATATATATATATATATATATATATATATATATATATATATATATATATATATATATATATATGTATATATATATTGCACGCAAAACCTCAGGCTTAACGGTCGAGCGCCTTGACCACACAGAGCAGAACAAAAACACAGGTGCACTTATGGCTTGATCACATACTAACGTGTAACAAATGTCTACTGTGGTCTGTATTAGTTCTCAATTTATCGGCCGCGCTCACCTGACGGAACCAAATGGTCCGTCATCACACACACACACACACACACACACACACTGACCGCTCCACTAAAAGACAAAAGTCATGAGATTCTTCGGGAAAACCCGTGTAAAGTATTAGATTTCCAGACAGTCCACCATGATATACTACATCAACACAAGCAAGAGAGAGAGAGAGAGAGAGAGAGAGAGAGAGGGGGGGGGGGGTTAGAGGGGGGTAACTTAACAGAAGTTGCGGCTCGCCTGAAAATGGGAGTTTACACTTTGGGATTTTTACTTGCGTTTTAGAAAGCCATTTTTAGGGTGTCTTTACTGTCTATATATGTAACCGAAGCCACCACACACACACAGACACACGCGCGCGCTCTGGACGTCTCCTACTTATTTGCTAACATTAATGATGATGGATCGAGTCAAAGTTAAGTGAGCTACGATATTCACGGAAACATTCAGTGTTTATTGATTTCTATATTTAGCCTATCTTTTTTATGTTAACTGAGACGGAATAGGCAACTGAAGGCCCTAATCAAGGGCATCTCAATAATGTTGTTTATATATATATATATATATATATATATATATATATATATATATTTTTTTTTTTTTTTTTTTTTTTTTTTTTTTTTTACTTTGTCGCTGTCTCCCGCGTTTGCGAGGTAGCGCAAGGAAACAGACGAAAGAAATGGCCCAACCCCCCCCCCCATACACATGTATATACACACGTCCACACACGCAAATATACATACCTACACAGCTTTCCATGGTTTACCCCAGACGCTTCACATGCCTTGCTTCAATCCACTGACAGCACGTCAACCCCTGTATACCACATGACTCCAATTCACTCTATTTCTTGCCCTCCTTTCACCCTCCTGCATGTTCAGGCCCCGATCACACAAAATCTTTTTCACTCCATCTTTCCACCTCCAATTTGGTCTCCCTCTTCTCCTCGTTCCCTCCACCTCCGACACATATATCCTCTTGGTCAATCTCTCCTCACTCATTCTCTCCATGTGCCCAAACCATTTCAAAACACCCTCTTCTGCTCTCTCAACCACGCTCTTTTTATTTCCACACATCTCTCTCACCCTTACGTTACTTACTCGATCAAACCACCTCACACCACACATTGTCCTCAAACATCTCATTTCCAGCACATCCATCCTCCTGCGCACATCTCTATCCATAGCCCACGCCTCGCAACCATACAACATTGTTGGAACCACTATTCCCTCAAACATACCCATTTTTGCTTTCCGAGATAATGTTCTCGACTTCCACACATTTTTCAAGGCTCCCAAAATTTTCGCCCCCTCCCCCACCCTATGATCCACTTCCGCTTCCATGGTTCCATCCGCTGACAGATCCACTCCCAGATATCTAAAACACTTCACTTCCTCCAGTTTTTCTCCATTCAAACTCACCTCCCAATTGACTTGACCCTCACCCCTACTGTACCTAATAACCTTGCTCTTATTCACATTTACTCTCAACTTTCTTCTTCCACACACTTTACCAAACTCAGTCATTTTTATATTTTTATATTCTATTATACTTTTGTCGCTGTGTCCCGCGTTAGCGAGGTAGCGCAAAGAAACAGACGAAAGAATGGCCCAACCCACCCACATACATATACATACATATATATATATATATATATACATACATATGTATACATACATGAATACACATATTCATATGCTGGCTAAAATGGCACGGGCAGCTGAGGCCCTAAGCAAGGCCATCCCATTAGCTATATATATATATATATATATATATATATATATATATATATATATATATATATATATATATATATATATATATATATAAATATATATATATATATATGCATATACATATATATATATATATATATATATATATATATATATATATATATATATATATATATATATATATATAAATATATATATATATATGCATATATGCATATATATAGGCATGTGTACGTGTAGGAAGAGAGGAAAGTGATTGGTTCTCAGTGAATGTAGGTTTGCGGCAGGGGTGTGTGATGTCTCCATGGTTGTTTAATTTGTTTATGGATGGGGTTGTTAGGGAGGTAAATGCAAGAGTTTTGGAAAGAGGGGCAAGTATGAAGTCTGTTGGGGATGAGAGAGCTTGGGAAGTGAGTCAGTTGTTGTTCGCTGATGATACAGCGCTGGTGGCGGATTCATGTGAGAAACTGCAGAAGCTGGTGACGGAGTTTGGTAAAGTGTGTGGAAGAAGAAAGTTAAGAGTAAATGTCAATAAGAGCAAGGTTATTAGGTACAGTAGGGTTGAGGGTCAAGTCAATTGGGAGGTGAGTTTGAATGGTGAGAGGCTGGAGGAAGTGAAGTGTTTTAGATATCTGGGAGTGGATCTGTCAGCGGATGGAACCATGGAAGCGGAAGTGGATCATAGGGTGGGGGAGGGGGCGAAAATTTTGGGAGCCTTGAAAAATGTGTGGAAGTCGAGAACATTATCCCGGAAAGCAAAAATGGGTATGTTTGAAGGAATAGTAGTTCCAACAATGTTGTATGGTTGCGAGGCGTGGGCTATGGATGGAGTTGTGCGTAGGAGGATGGATGTGCTGGAAATGAGATGTTTGAGGACAATGTGTGGTGTGAGGTGGTTTGATCGAGTAAGTAACGTAAGGGTAAGAGAGATGTGTGGAAATGAAAAGAGCGTGGTTGAGAGAGCAGAAGAGGGTGTTTTGAAGTGGTTTGGGCACATGGAGAGAATGAGTGAGGAAAGATTGACCAAGAGGATATATGTGTCGGAGGTGGAGGGAACGAGGAGAAGAGGGAGACCAAATTGGAGGTGGAAAGATGGAGTGAAAAGGATTTTGTGTGATCGGGGCCTGAACATGCAGGAGGGTGAAAGGAGGGCAAGGAATAGAGTGAATTGGAGCGATGTGGTATACAGGGGTTGACGTGCTGTCAGTGGATTGAATCAAGGCATGTGAAGCGTCTGGGGTAAACCATGGAAAGCTGTGTAGGTATGAATATTTGCGTGTGTGGACGTGTGTATGTACATGTGTATGGGGGGGGGGGTTGGGCCATTTCTTTCGTCTGTTTCCTTGCGCTACCTCGCAAACGCGGGAGACAGCGACAAAGTATAAAAAAAAAAAAAAAAAAAAAAAAAAAAAAAAAAAATGCATATATATATATATATATATATATATATATATATATATATATATATATATATATATATATATATATATATATACCCCTAGCCAGGGCCAGGTACACATTCTATCGTCCAACCCACCGGGTGAATGAGCAGCTGGGTTGACTGTAGACCGAATGCCGCAACCAGGATTCGAACCTATGTGCTTGACCCTGGGCGGCCCGTGAATGCGTTACGGTCAGGAACGCTAACCGCTACATGATTAATTGGTTATCGTTTCCCGTGTTAGCGAGGTAGCGCCAAGACGAGAAATTAAGACAAAGTCTTGATGCAACGAGGCCACAGTAGTGACCAGTCCCTACACACCTTTTCATGGTTTTCTCCGGCCGCTTCATATTTCCTGCTTCTTTCCACTAAAAGCACGTCGCTCCCTGTATATCGTATCGCTCCAATTCACTTTATCCCGTGCACGTCTTTCACTCTGCTGGTTATCCAGACTCCGAGGACTCAAAACCTCTTCCATCCCACAGTCTGGTCGTCTTTATTAATGCAAATACACGCAATTCCCCAGAGTTCTCAAAAGCGTGTGTGTGTGTAAACTATTGACGACAATACCCCCATACCCTGAGAATCGAACCCCGGACCGTCTGTGTGGCAGCCAAGTAGTCTTACAACAGCAGCTCCTCCGTCAACAGTGGCTGATTCACGCATCTCGCTGATGCGCTGTCATGCGTCTTTCACCAGGTGAGCATCCTGCCGCTCACGCACTGGACGTGAAGAGATGGATGTTTAATCGGCTCGCAAGGAGCTACGACTTACCGTGGCCTCAATGTCAGGCAGGTACCTGCCTGCCACACAGATGGTCCGGGGTTCGATCTCCCCTGTCCTGACTTCTAGAACATTCTATATGATACCAGGGCATCGATACCCTTACGAGAATAAATGAATCACTCGTAAAGAAAATGAGATAGGTTTAGACTGTATATGGGGGTTGGTGTTCAAATGAAACACGGATATACACGTCAGTTACCCCCATATAAAGCTGGTATGGTTATGTCCCTCCTTGAAACAGAAAACAGTACAGGCTCCGCCCTTGAATATATCTACATATCAGTGTCCTTAATTCATAACAACCATGTATTTTACCCATTGTTTCTCACTGAAGATAGAACACAGTATCATATAAAAAAAAACCACATTGTTATCATTACTACAAACAAGGTATCAATGACATTTTCTCTTTTACGAATATGTCAGGGAAAACTTTTCGCCGTGTAATATTTTGTGTCGTGCGCCTGGCAACCACATTATCGATCGCAGAGTGACTGATGTTAAAACCTCAATCACGCGTTTTCACGTCAAAACTCGAGAGTTTATCAATAAGAATAAAAAAAAAAAGATCATTTGAAACTCGGGATTTCATCAGGTATATCTGCCCGATCGCTTGTTGATATACAAGAGTCGAGGTCGTTCGTGATGTACGAAGGTGTACGATATCGTCATGAATATCTCGCCCATAATAACTCGATAGGGATAATCTATACGAGCCCATTTACTATGGCAGTAGGTTCATACTCTCAATAGAATTTTGCGCTGTTAAGCTGCTACACACACACACACACACACACACACACTTGTAAGAATACGCAAGGAACTGATTAACAAGTTCGAGAGTGTTTCCATAGTGGAGGACACTCTTGACCGAACACCAGTGAGATGGAATGAGGGAGGGCGGTCTTGGAGAGCGTTGAAATACCGTACCTAGAAGAGATATCAACTAACTACGAAAGGGTCTTGACTCATATCAGGCTCATGGTCCTGACGAAATTACCTCTACTGTGCTGCAGGTGTGTGAGGAGCCACTTGCAATGTTCTTCAAGATGTCACTAGAGAAAGGGGTCCGAGAGGAGGTGCTAAACTACACGTAACGTCATTGAATCTGTCTTCATTGCTAATACTAAGAACTTTGATTTGTCCCCAGGCAATTCTAAAGCCCATCCTAGCATTAACCAATTCATTACGAGAGAACTGACGAAACACGAAAACATTAAAAAAGTTGTTCAAGAGACACCTCACTACCCAGGTCAACCCCAGCCATGTGAGCCCCCTTAATTACTTTCCCTTACAACGGTTACGACCAGACAAAGCAGACAGTGGTTGGTCTATAAAGACTGGTGTTGGACGGCGGGAATCAAGTGTGATGTTGGGATTTAGATAACTTTGTTAAGTACTGGAACCTGATGCTGAGGTAGGTTTGTCTCCATGATACATGTGCCGCATATATAGAAAAATTACGCGTTAAATATAATTGTATGAACTCCTACAACAATTATCATCGGTTAATGAGAAGTTCAATAATTCATCAGGCCAGAAATGAATACTGCATGAAACGAGAGATGAATTCAGGTAATCATGTACTTAATTACCACCCTTGGACGTCTCACTAATGATACCAGTTATGAAATACATCAAATCTATTAAATGACGAATAACCCTCATGGATTCACATCCACTGTTAGTTTAATGATACTGGAAATTTTGCTAAGAATGCAATAGTGTCTAAGCGAGTGAGAGGACAGACATGACATGCAACATTTATGTGGTTATCTATCTACTAGATGGCAGACGCTGGTGAGGCGAGATGCCCCGTCTAAATTTTGCCCACGCGCCTTGGGACAATAATAAATTTCACAGCGCACGGACGCAACGCGTCCTTCCTTTCATTCAATTTGTGCCCCACCTGCCCGCACAAAGGGTTGCTGTTTTTCTTTTCTCCCTTGGACGTGGGACGGCACGGTCTAAGTCTCGTCTGTCCAGAACGGCGAAGAAATGAGGATGTAGATGAAAAAGGTGTTTGTGTTGGCAGTCCTGCCTGCCACTGACACTGCCACGTATTGGAAATATTCAAGGAAGACTCGAACTCGTGAACAGGACGGTAGAATCCCTGAGCAGAGCGTTATGACCCTGGGTTATGATGGCGCCTGTTATTTACCCCAATCCTTAAAGGACAGGCTATCATGCTGAAGGCTTGTATCTTCGTGATCAAGGAGTCCTGATGTCTTACTCAAAGGACTATATCGTCGTGCTCAAGGGTCATGCCGTCGTGCTCGTACCGTCGTGCTCAAGAGTCGTACCGTCGTGCTCAAGGGTCGTACCGTCGTGCTCAAATATTTTACCGTCGTGCTCAAGATTCGTACCGTCGTGCTCAAGGGTCGTACCGTCGCGCTCAAGAGTCGTACCGTCGTGCTCAAGGGTCGTACCGTCGTGCTCAAGGGTTATCCCGACGTGTTCAAGGGTCGTACCGTCGAGCTCAAGAGTCGTACCGTCGTGCTCAAGGGTCGTACCGTCGTGCTCAAGAGTCGTACCGTCGTGCTCAAGGGTCGTACCGTCGTTCTCAAGAGTCGTACCGTCGTGCTCAAAGGTTATCCCGACGTGTTCAAAGTACTGAATTTACTAAGTGATATTGTTAGTATATATCACCCAAGCTGATTTCGGTTTTTTTTTTTTTGAAGCTGACCGACAGCCAAATAGGAAGAAATTGAGTCTGATAAACATTTTCCCATAGCTGGGGTTAACTCGTCTAACTAACAGATTACCTGTAATCAAAGTCAATTAGCAAATGACTTTAATTTCTCCTAAGCTCGTTCGCTCTTAAATACGGATAATATTATTTACCAATTCAAAATGATATACGGACATGAATCTTTCAAATACCGTACAGCCCCCCATTCTCTCATGGGTAACACAATTTACCCTGGCAAAGCCATGGGGAAGTCTTTGCAGCTATGTACATCATCAGTTTGGCCATATCTATATAATTCCCTTTGAACGATCATCTGCTATTCTTCTCCCCAATATATATATATATATATATATATATATATATATATATATATATATATATATATATATATATATATATGTGTGTGTGTGTGTGTGTGTGTGTGTGTCTGTGTGTGTGTCCAGTACATCTGGGTTAATTAGATTAAACTAGATTAAGACGGGTGTCCTATTAACATTGATTATGCTCTCACAGTCCGACAGGAAACTGCACCAAACGAGTCTCGGAAATGCGTAGATGACGGAGGTTGTCTTAAAGGTGTTGGTCACCGGAAAGAAGGCCACATGGATATTGTGTGTTGGAGGATTTGCTGCTGCATTAGTATGGGGGATACGGCATGAGGTAACCCCTCGGTATGAGTGGCTCATTTTTCAAGAGTACCCTGGGCCAGCCTGCGTGTGTGTGTTTCATGGTACGTTTCGGTTATTCCACGGACATCCGCTCGTACTATAAGACGCACCTGCTGGATAGATTTAAGAGGGACTACTCTTCATCCCTCTCTAAGCCTTTTCTAGCTAATAGAGAAGCTACTCATGGTAGGTTCATGTTAGATTATTACTATATCTAGTCCATGTCTCAATGGTATGTTCAAAAATAACATATGAATGCTGTTAATATTCTATATTCGAGTCACTTGGCATATACTTTAATATCTGACCACATATTTCGATGCAACTCCTTGCAAGTGTCTTGTTATATTAAGGGAATACTGAATCATCCTCCATCCATCACTAAATTTCTAAAACTGCACATCAGGAATTTTTTTTTTTTTTGAAGCAATAATATGCGTACATGACCATAAGTGATAGTAAGAGAAAAGCTTAAATCACCTATGAGTAGCCTTGTGTGTTGGTTATGTTTGCTCTAGATTATCATTTTTGTTATCATTAATAATGATGCTATTAAGTCGCACTAGTGCGCTTGAAGCAGTTTCAGTGAAAAGGTGTTTTTTCATCAGGTCACATCAAACAGTTCCGGTAAGTGTTAAACCAGTAATTAGTTATTTTCGCTGCTAACACAAAAAAGGGTCGACGAAAAACAAGATCAAATTAATCATCAAACTGGCGTTTACGAGTACCTACTTTATAATGTCAGTCTCGCAGTAGAAGGATTTGTGACTATCTCATACTAAAGAAAAAAACAGTTCTCTATAGCCTAGCCTTATCAGCAGAGAGACAGAGTTCTCTGTAGCCTAGTCTAATAATTAATTCCTTTACGTAAGAAATTGCAGAAACGAAATCACTAAGAACATGACCCAGAGTCATGACTAAGTACTTAAAATATCATGAATATTCCAGTGACCATTAAAACACACGCCAAAAGAAAATATTTGGACAGTAAGGCATTGTAAATAGCAAAAAGTTGTGGCAGCAACCTACCTGATCCCTAAGCGCAAGATAGATTGTCAAGCAACAGAACTACAGCAAACTAAATGAGAATATCAGAACTCTGAATATAGATACTGAAATACGACAATCCCTAAGTCACAGCATTAACCAGAAAGAAAAAGAAATGAGAAACACCCGTTAAAATTCTCTGGAATCTAAAAACAAAAAAAAAAAAACCATGTTTTTAAGTGGTTTGTTTGGAAGTTATTTCACGGCCTCCGATGGATCGAATTCATCCGGGTTGATAGCATCCATCTAAAGATCTTACATATACTGTTATACATCATTCACACTCCGTTATGCATGATGAACAATACAAGTGTATATACAGTATCAGCTGAGTAGAGGAAAGTTGGCTTATTATGGCTCTGTCTAACGTATGTAACATTTACATGATATTCTCGACTGGTTAGCCGAAAAATCTTACCCAACAAGCTGTATAAACATTCAAGCACATCAACTGAGTTTGATTCAAACTCAATAAAATGCTGGAGTAATGAAATGATAGTACCGTGCAGATAACAGTTTCAACATCAAAATGCTACTACATGACAAAGCTGGGTGCATTAGCATCCAGCCTAAGCACAGTACCTCCCAAGGTTACTGAATTAAGTTAGGCTTAACAAGAATTGGTTGGGTCATTCTAAAATGTATCAGGTTCCGTTGGGCCAGGCTCGCAGTGGCTTGGTATCATTACATTATGTTACGATAAATGTGGTTTGGTCTAAGCTAGAATGCATAAATTAAGGTAACCACCTGCATTTGATTTGGTCTGGGATAGATTACATAAATTTGGTTTGGTCTAGGATAGATTACATAATTTGGTTTGGTCTAGGCTAGATTACATAATTTGGTTTGGTCTAGGCTAGATTACATAAATTTGATTTGGTCTAGGCTAGATTACATAATTTGGTTTGGTCTAGGCTAGATTACATAAATTTGATTTGGTCTGGGCTAGATTACATAAATTTGGTTTGGTTAGGCTAGATTACAAGAGGTGTGGCTAAGATAGGGATGGGTAATGGACCCGTCCCAAATGTGGCAAACTTAATTCAGTTATATAAGACAAGTATTTCTGTCCAAGTATCTAAGCGAATTGATTTTTATCTACAAATGATAAAATCATCGCTTGTACCTAAGTCAAACAGACTTATTTGTCACCCCTTTCATCAATACGTGGAGGTAGCCTAGCCTAGCCTCAAATTACAAATATTGTGCGAAATCACTGCATTATTTCGTGCTGTGTGTGCACTACCATACATACCCTATAGAATTTACCTATCAATCAATTTCTCATTATTATGTTCCTTCTAGATACGACCATATTTGTTCCATAAATTAATATCTCTGTCGTACAATGTCAAGTTCATTTCAAAGTTTACCAAGTCTTATTCCCTAACTTTTCCTTTTCTATATTATTAGTATCCCTCGATTACCGATATTATACATTTTTAATAGTCGACATGGCAGGGGGAAAAGCATGTCCCAATCATGAGCCATCTTGGATGAAGGGTATTAATATAGGCAAAAGAAAAATATAAAAAGGCGCCAGGGGTTAATCTAAATCCCTCTGGATGCAAACCTGACCGACTGACTAAAAGGTGGTGAGATTATAGGAAGATGGCTAGACACAAGAAAGAATATTACACATTTCCCTGTGCAAGATAAGGTATCATAATGGGGTGTCAGGACCCCACACACTAAAGCCTCGATATCAACAGGTCAGAGGCGTGTCGTGGGTCCAGTGCATAGAGGTTGGAACACATGCACACAAGCCAAGAACATATATAAACAACAGTGGCTGACATATAACTGTAGAACAGAGAAAGGGAAAGAACATAGTCGTGGGGTGGACAGACAGGGGGTAATCGAAAAGGTGATTAACAAGAAAGGCAATCAAAATGTCATTTAATATAGAATAATATCATTAGCTACTTTAACTAAGCCTCATCCAAAATACCACACCAGTAAAAACTACATAATGTTACATCTGCGTGCATGGCTGACAGATACGACAGAATATAACGTCATGATATCTTAACGACCTAGTTTTCTTTTGCTAACGAAACCCAATATGTCCAGGATGTCAGAGTTCCGTTACCGTAAGGTTATTCACTGAACAGTATTTCTATAACCTAGGTTAACCCAAACTGCAACTTAAACGAACCAGAATGATAAACAAACGCTATCGTAACGCTAAGCAATCCGAACAACTGAATTTAATTGTAAATAAGCAAAGCACATACATGTCTTGATCATCCATCATTACAGGAAAAAAAAACTATTAAATTAATCTATTATCATCATGTATACTAAAGTGACGTGGCTCAGGAGGAGAATATCCCTCATTACATATGATTACATGCGATTATCACTCCTCGCAGCTGTGGCCATGAAACTTATTTCCTCAAGCTGGCTATCAAGTATATTATTATTGATATTATAAGTCAAACTCCACAAATCTTACCTGGTCGGCGTGATTCGTGATCGCCAGCGACACTTCGTTTTATTTTTCCCATGACAACGCACTATCTAGCTCACTAACACCATCACAAAACACAATAAAGAACGAATAACACATGATTCACGTCACACTTTTTTGTTCTGCAAGATCTATGTCAATATCACTTATCAATAAATGTACGAGACACCCACTTTCCTAACCACGCGGCCTCTGAAGCGTTAACAAGGTCGGTTATGGATTCCCCAACACGCATGCTTATTGGTCAGGACCCACGGAGTTCATTGGTTCTTTTAGTGTCTATTGACCAATCACACAGCAGTCCGGTGACACCAGACGAACTTGTTCCAGACGAATCTACCTGCTAGTTTGGTAGTTTCTGTCGTTTATCCCTGAAGCTACTCGACCATAATGATCTATATGAGTACTTACGTCAAGTACGCAATTCTAAAATTGCTCTTAATTGTAAATTGATAGAGGGAGAGTTAGATGAGCGAGTATTTCATAAACAAGTGCTCGAGAAATGATAGCAAGAGATTCACAAGCCATATAGAGCTCCTTCACTCCTGTAATAGTGTTAAATCTCGACCGTATTGTCATTCGCGAAAATTAAAGCATATTAAATAGTAAATGACAGAAATTTCCTTTTTCGATGAATAAATATACAATACAAGGAGGAACACCAAGTACATTATGGTCTAATATGAAAACTTTACGGTAGAATTAAGGGTGTCATGAAACTTTGGCAATAGTGGACATGAACTTCGTTGAAACTTGGACAGTTTACTTACAGATTAAGATCAGATTGAAATTTTAACGATAACGTGCGTTGAGCAAAAGCTGTAAGTAGTAATACAACGCAAAAAACAGTTATTAACCTACTTTATTTTCATGTATGGTATGGATTCTGACCAAATGACCTTCAGTGATTCAGAGCCATTAACGTCACATATCGTTAAATATTGTGATGGTCAAAAGCATAATTTTTTTTCCCTGATAGTTGCAATTTAAGACTAGCGCTTGAATGTCTTGATGTTCTAATTAAGGTGATACACAAAATATCTTTGATCAGATGTTCCTAAGGTATTCCCAGATGTTGGTGAATGCGTTAGACAAATTCTATACATGTCAGTAGCCTTTATAAGATAAAGGTGCGTAATATACAAATCTTGTCCTTTGGAATTGGAAGGAATTCGCCTGTACTTCTCTGTGATTCTCTTGAGTCTACTAGGATCCTACAGCTCGTTGCTTCCAGAAGTGAATCCGTGATTCTAAATGTCCATGATTAAGTCGCTGATTATTCTAATTTTGATTCAGTAACACATGGTATCGTGTCCCATGCTAGTATGATTTTTCTTATATATATATATATATATATATATATATATATATATATATATATATATATATATATTTTTTTTTTTTTTTTTTATACCTCGTCGCTGTCTCCCGCGTTTGCGAGGTAGCGCAAGGAAACAGACGAAAGAAATGGCCCAACCCCCCCCCCCCCCCATACACATGTACATACACACATCCACACACGCAAATATACATACCTACACAGCTTTCCATGGTTTACCCCAGACGCTTCACATGCCTTGATTCAATCCACTGACAGCACGTCAACCCCTGTATACCACATCGCTCCAATTCACTCTATTCCTTGCCCTCCTTTCACCCTCCTGCATGTTCAGGCCCCGATCACACAAAATCTTTTTCACTCCATCTTTCCACCTCCAATTTGGTCTCCCTCTTCTCCTCGTTCCCTCCACCTCCGACACATATATCCTCTTGGTCAATCTTTCCTCACTCATTCTCTCCATGTGCCCAAACCATTTCAAAACACCCTCTTCTGCTCTCTCAACCACGCTCTTTTTATTTCCACACATCTCTCTTACCCTTACGTTACTTACTCGATCAAACCACCTCACACCACACATTGTCCTCAAACATCTCATTTCCAGCACATCCATCCTCCTGCGCACAACTCTATCCATAGCCCACGCCTCGCAACCATACAGCATTGTTGGAACCACTATTCCTTCAAACATACCCATTTTTGCTTTCCGAGATAATGTTCTCGACTTCCACACATTTTTCAAGGCTCCCAAAATTTTCGCCCCCTCCCCCACCCTATGATCCACTTCCGCTTCCATGGTTCCATCCGCTGACAGATCCACTCCCAGATATCTAAAACACTTCACTTCCTCCAGTTTTTCTCCATTCAAACTCACCTCCCAATTGACTTGACCCTCAACCCTACTGTACCTAATAACCTTGCTCTTATTCACATTTACTCTTAACTTTCTTCTTCCACACACTTTACCAAACTCAGTCACCAGCTTCTGCAGTTTCTCACATGAATCAGCCACCAGCGCTGTATCATCAGCGAACAACAACTGACTCACTTCCCAAGCTCTCTCATCCCCAACAGACTTCATACTTGCCCCTCTTTCCAGATATAGGGTGTTTTGGTCGAGGTGGTGTGCAAAGTGAGAGGGTTAGGGAAAATGATTTGGTAAACAGAGAAGAGGTAGTAAAAGCTTTGCGGAAGATGAAAGCCGGCAAGGCAGCAGGATTGGATGGTATTGCAGTGGAATTTATTAAAAAAGGGGGTGACTGTATTGTTGATTGGTTGGTAAGGTTATTTAATGTATGTATGACTCATGGTGAGGTGCCTGAGGATTGGCGGAATGCGTGCATAGTGCCATTGTACAAAGGCAAAGGGGATAAGAGTGAGTGCTCAAATTACAGAGGTATAAGTTTGTTGAGTATTCCTGGTAAATTATATGGGAGGGTATTGATTGAGAGGGTGAAGGCATGTACAGAGCATCAGATTGGGGAAGAGCAGTGCGGTTTCAGAAGTGGTAGAGGATGTGTGGATCAGGTGTTTGCTTTGAAGAATGTATGTGAGAAATACTTAGAAAAGCAAATGGATTTGTATGTAGCATTTATGGATCTGGAGAAGGCATATGATAGAGTTGATAGAGATGCTCTGTGGAAGGTATTAAGAATATATGGTGTGGGAGGCAAGTTGTTAGAAGCAGTGAAAAGTTTTTATCGAGGATGTAAGGCATGTGTACGTGTAGGAAGAGAGGAAAGTGATTGGTTCTCAGTGAATGTAGGTTTGCGGCAGGGGTGTGTGATGTCTCCATGGTTGTTTAATTTGTTTATGGATGGGGTTGTTAGGGAGGTAAATGCAAGAGTCCTGGAAAGAGGGGCAAGTATGAAGTCTGTTGGGGATGAGAGAGCTTGGGAAGTGAGTCAGTTGTTGTTCGCTGATGATACAGCGCTGGTGGCTGATTCATATATATATATATATATATATATATATATATATATATATATATATATATATATATATATATATATATCATACAAGCCCCCACAGCCAAGATCGAACCCGGCACCCCTGTGCAACAGGCGGGAGCGCTACCGCTAGGCTATGATCGCCCCTGATAGGGAAATGACTTCGAATACTATGTACTCGAATACCCTTCGTCTCACGTTGGTGAGCAATGGGGTCTATATATGTGTTACAGGAAGAGTTCTACATTCGTGTTGCCCTCGTCTCTTAACCTTGTGTATTTGTACCATGTTTGTGCTCCTATGTGTATACACACACACACACACACACACACCACGAAGATGTGTGTGTGTGTGTGTGTGTGTGTGTGTGTGTGTGTGTGTGTGTGTGTGTGTGTGTGTGTGTGTGTAAATCGTGTGTGTGTGTGTGTGTGTGTGTGTGTGTGTGTGTGTGGGTGTGTAAATCGAGGTTCTGTACTCATACTAACAATAGATAAATGTATTTATGTTGTTTTATACATTTGCGTTACGTGTGCTAAAGTGTGATAAGCAATTCAAGTAATTGGAATTTAATAATATACAGACTGCATATGAGATAACATTTATTGTATATTCATTGTGAAATGTTATGTACATATTTCACGAAAGGGAGGATGATATAGACTTTTCCGCCGTTTTCAATTGTAGATATTTACCGTGAAAATTACTGAGGAAACTACATGTTACGAAATTGTTAACGCTTCCCTTGTCGGTAACTTATCATGAATTCAAAATTATTTTTGTTTAGGGTTAAATTACGTTAGCCCCCCCACCCCTAAAAAAGAATATTGGTTGGTGTTGTTACATCATTATGGAAACTTTCACCTCCTCTTGACCTTAGGTTAAGGTTAGGTTGGTTTGGTTGGCTCATATTTGGCTAGGCTGAGTTAGGTTGTTACGTTAGCTTAGGTAAGGTTAGGTTGGATTACGTTGGTTTGGTTGGCTCAGATTGGGCTAGGCTGAGTTAGGTTAATCTAGGTTAGGTTAGGTTAGGTTAGATTACGTTGGTTTGGTTAGCTCAGATTGGGCTAGGCTGAGTTAGGTTAGGTAGGATTAGCCTCCCCGAAAAATAGTTCGTCAAAACTATGGATCAATTTTTTTTCTCTAATGAAAATACGAAGATAATTAAGCTAATAATACGGTGATTGCTCAGGTTAGCGCCACGTTGATATCAACATGTGAATCTATGCTGCTTCCCTCAGTTTAAGTGGAGACACTGACCAGACGAGGATTAACCCTTTTAAGGTACCTCCTTTCCTCAAAGAGCGAATTTATAGAATTCTCCACCTTCCTTAATCATTCCCTATTCCTATAACCTCTTTACCTTTGAGAGTCAGGTATACATATCACACGGGGAGCCATGAATTCTCTTATTTTCTTTTCCACTCGTTTTCGTTCACCTTTAATCTTTCCACCAGAGATGATGTTGACAGGGGCATGTTATCCTCCCGTGCTCTCTCCCCGTCACTATGTGAAAAAAATAATTTCAATCGATTAGTTGTACTTCGTCGAATACTTTGACCGTTCGTGATGTCGGTCGAAATGATTTACCAATTCGACGATGCGTTTACAGAGGACGGGAAGGGTTTTTTTTGAACTGAGAAAATGTTGGATTTAATGAACGGGCAATTAAAACAGAAGTAAGCAAAGTCTATAGAAACCTTACCTAACTCTCCTTATGAGCCGAGATCTTACCTTGATTGTCAGTCGAATAATGTATGTGTTAGTTAGCAGTCGCGTATTACCGGTATTCTGTTCATCGTGCGTCTCTTTACTCTGGTTTATTGAGGTTTTAAGTAGGTAATGACAGGGGTCGAGTTTAAATGCCACGCATTCATTCTTCCACGAACTGAATTTAAATGAAAAATGTTCACTTTCAAATCAAGATTTCTAGAAGCTATCTCATCTGGAAGTTCATACCATTATTTCTTTTCTATGACTTTTTTTTTTTTTTCTAATCTTCAAAGAAAATCAATATCTTACTGATCTTCTGGTGAAGGAAGATCAAAATTCTTTCTTAGACGCGCGCTTGAACGCGCTCAGATGCAGCCAGTGGACGAAAGCACAGGACCATAACAATGTGAATTTTCTTAATACAACAAAAATATGGCAGGTGTTGGTTATAGAAGTTAGATGAGGCTTTCATAGGTTCTACTGATCTTTATACATTTTTATCCTTGATTTAGGATACCAACCCCACATTCTTCCACTCGTGTGTATTATCTATATATATATATATATATATATATATATATATATATATATTATATATATTATATATATGGTGTGGGAGGCAAGTTGTTAGAAGCAGTGAAAATTTTTTATCGAGGATGTAAGGCGTGTGTACGTGTAGGAAGAGAGGAAAGTGATTGGTTCTCAGTGAATGTAGGTTTGCGGCAGGGGTGTGTGATGTCTCCATGGTTGTTTAATTTGTTTATGGATGGGGTTGTTAGGGAGGTGAATGCAAGAGTCTTGGAAAGAGGGGCAAGTATGAAGTCTGTTGGGGATGAGAGAGCTTGGGAAGTGAGTCAGTTGTTGTTCGCTGATGATACAGCGCTGGTGGCTGATTCATGTGAGAAACTGCAGAAGCTGGTGACTGAGTTTGGTAAAGTGTGTGAAAGAAGAAAGTTAAGAGTAAATGTGAATAAGAGCAAGGTTATTAGGTACAGTAGGGTTGAGGGTCAAGTCAATTGGGAGGTAAGTTTGAATGGAGAAAAACTGGAGGAAGTAAAGTGTTTTAGATATCTGGGAGTGGATCTGGCAGCGAATGGAACCATGGAAGCGGAAGTGGATCATAGGGTGGGGGAGGGAGGGGGGCGAAAATCCTGGGAGCCTTGAAGAATGTGTGGAAGTCGAGAACATTATCTTGGAAAGCAAAAATGGGTATGTTTGAAGGAATAGTGGTTCCAACAATGTTGTACGGTTGCGAGGCGTGGGCTATGGATAGAGTTGTGCGCAGGAGGATGGATGTGCTGGAAATGAGATGTTTGAGGACAATGTGTGGTGTGAGGTGGTTTGATCGAGTAAGTAACGTAAGGGTAAGAGAGATGTGTGGAAATAAAAAGAGCGTGGTTGAGAGAGCAGAAGAGGGTGTTTTGAAATGGTTTGGGCACATGGAGAGAATGAGTGAGGAAAGATTGACCAAGAGGATATATGTGTCGGAGGTGGAGGGAACGAGGAGACGTGGGAGACCAAATTGGAGGTGGAAAGATGGAGTGAAAAAGATTTTGTGTGATCGGGGCCTGAACATGCAGGAGGGTGAAAGGAGGGCAAGGAATAGAGTGAATTGGAGCGATGTGGTATACCGGGGTTGACGTGCTGTCAGTGGATTGAATCAAGGCATGTGAAGCGTCTGGGGTAAACCATGGAAAGCTGTGTAGGTATGTATATTTGCGTGTGTGGACGTATGTATATACATGTGTATGGGGGTGGGTTGGGCCATTTCTTTCGTCTGTTTCCTTGCGCTACCTCGCAAACGCGGGAGACCAAGACAGAACACGTGCGTGGCAGATCTCAGTGTTCCTAGTGATGGTTATGATCCACTCTGGTATGATATCTAGGTAATTACTGTGATGACTAGAAATCACATCCCCTTTATGAAGTTGACGTTCTAGAGAAAACGGTGGCGGGGTGTACACTGTGGTACTGTGAGGTGAGGTGGGGGAGTGTCACCAGGTGGTGTGGGGAGGAGTTGGTAAGAGCGGAGTGGGGGAGGAGGGAGGGTAGTGTGAGAGGGGTAGGACAGGTGAGAGCAGATGTGAGACGAGCAGGACAGGGGTGAGAGTGCGAGTGAGGGGAGCAGGGTAGGTGAGAGTCGAGGAGGTGAGAGAAGCAGGGCAAGTGAGAGTTGGAGTGAGAGGAGCAGGGTGGGTGAGAAGTGGGGGTGAGAGAAGTAGGTGGGAGAGAGGGTGAGAAGTGGAGGTTCGGTGACCGGTGGTTGAGTGAGAGGGTGGGGGAGTGTGAGAGGAGTGAGAGGAGGGTGGCAGGTGAGAGAGGATGCCACTGGTCTACCTGTAACCTGACCATCTGGGAATACCCGAGTGGCGCCTGACTCAGGGCCGTCTCCCCACACTCCCCTGGCTCCCCACACGCCTCCCTTGGCTCCCCACACGCCTCCCTTGGCTCCTCAAACACCTCCCTGACTCCCCACACACCTCCCTGGCTCCCCACACATCTCCCTGGCTCCCTACACACTTCCCTTGGCTCCCCACACACCTCCTTGGCTCCCCAAACACCTCCCTGGCTCCCCACACCTCCCCATCTCCCCACACCTCTCAGGCTCCCCACATCTCCCTGTCTCCCCACACCCTCCCAGTCTCCCCATACCTCCTGGTCTATCCACACCTCCCCAACTGTCTCACCAGTTAGTCAGTAAGGCATTAATGTGTCACAAACTGTTAATCAAGATGTCATTCTTAACGTAAAACCATTGACAAAATGTCTCCCCACTTCCCCAACCTGTTTCCCCACACCACACAACCGTCTCGCCACCCGTCTTCCCACACATACCCGTCTCCTCCCTTCCACACCCGTCTCCCCACTTCCACACTAGTCTCCCCACGCCTCTACCTGTCTCCTTACACATTCACCCATCGACCCACGCCTGTAATCTTCCCACACCTTCACTCGTCTCCCTATCCACCCAGCATTGCCAAGACCTCTCCAACAAACCCTTCCTCCCTCCCTCCCTCCCTCCCTCCCTCCCTCCCTCCGTACAGTCCTCATCCCCCAGAGACAACGTCTCCTCACCCACCATAACACAGCGGGAAGATGTCTGAGGCTGAGCCTCCATCTGTGTGATGCCTGAAGTGCCCTCGTGTCTCTCCTCCTGACGCAGAGTGTGTGTGTGTGTGTCTTGGCTTCTACTTATATTTACTGACTACTACTACTACTACTACTACTACTACTACTACTACCACTTATGCGTATTATATATCACTACCACTTATGTAATCTAACTGCCAGTACCTCTTATGTTTTACTAACTACTGCTGCCAATTATGTATGCTAACTAACTACTGCTATTACCAGTTATGCTGCTGCTACTTGTACATGTAAAATGCTACAACTACCACTCATGAGTACTAACTACCACTACCATTTATGTTTATTAACTACTGCTATCACTTCTACATACTAACTACCATTACCACTAACGTTTGCTAGCTACTACTACCACTTATACATACTAACTACAGCTACCACTTACGCTTACTAACTACTACTACCACTTATACATACTAACTACAGCTACCACTTACGCTTACTAACTACTCCTACCACATATACATGCTAACTACTACTGTTACCACTTATACTTACTAATTACCACTACTAGAGGCAAAAATCACCGTGGTAAAATAAGCCACTTAACCAGACACATGTGAAGTCAGGCGTTGTATGTACGTAGAGTGACATGATTACCTTTGGTGTTTTATCTGCTGTATCTTTATATAGTATCTTTATCTGCTGTATCTTTATATAGTATATATATATATATATATATATATATATATATATATATATATATATATATATATATATATATATATATATATATTTTTTTTTTTTGTCGCTGTCTCCCGCGTTTGCGAGTTAGCGCAAGGAAACAGACGAAAGAAATGGCCCAACCCCCCCATACACATGTATATACATACGTCCACACACGCAAATATACATACCTACACAGCTTTCCATGGTTTACCCCAGACGCTTCACATGCCCTGATTCAATCCACTGACAGCACGTCAACCCCAGTATACCACATCGATCCAATTCACTCTATTCCTTGCCCTCCTTTCACCTTCCTGCATGTTCAGGCCCCGATCACACAAAATCTTTTTCACTCCATCTCTCCACCTCCAATTTGGTCTCCCACTTCTCCTCGTTCCCTCCACCTCCGACACATATATCCTCTTGGTCAATCTTTCCTCACTCATTCTCTCCATGTGCCCGAACCATTTCAAAACACCCTCTTCTGCTCTCTCAACCACGCTCTTTTTATTTCCACACATCTCTCTTACCCTTACGTTACTTACTCGATCAAACCACCTCACACCACACGTTGTCCTCAAACATCTCATTTCCAGCACATCCATCCTCCTGTGCACAACTCTATCCATAGCCCACGCCTCACAACCATACAACATTGTTGGAACCACTATTCCTTCAAACATACCCATTTTTGCTTTCCGAGATAATGTTCTCGACTGCCACACATTTTTCAAGGCTCCCAAAATTTTCGCCCCCTCCCCCACCCTATGATCCACTTCCGCTTCCATGGTTCCATCCGCTGCCAGATCCACTCCCAGATATCTAAAACACTTTACTTCCTCCAGTTTTTCTCCATTCAAACTTACCTTCCAATTGACTTGACCCTCAACCCTACTGTACCTAATAACCTTGCTCTTATTCACATTTACTCTTAACTTTCTTCTTTCACACACTTTACCAAACTCAGTCACCAGCTTCTGCAGTTTCTCACATGAATCAGCCACCAGCGCTGTATCATCAGCGAACAACAACTGACTCACTTCCCAAGCTCTCTCATCCACAACAGACTTCATACTTGCCCCTCTTTCCAAAACTCTTGCATTCACCTCCCTAACAACCCCATCCATAAACAAATTTAACAACCATGGAGACATCACACACCCCTGCCGCAAACCTACATTCACTGAGAACCAATCACTTTCCTCTCTTCCTACACATACACATGCCTTACATCCTCGATAAAAACTTTTCACTGCTTCTAAAAACTTGCTTCCCACACCATATATTCTTAATACCTTCCACAGAGCATCTCTATCTATCTATCTATCTATCTATCTATATATATATATATATATATATATATACTTTTCGTCGACCCATTGTGAAGCAATGTAATATCAAATGAACCTTGAGATCCGTGTCATTAATCAAAACCTTAAGAATTTATACCTCGAAAATCCATAAAGATACACAAAATCACTTTCTTTCTCTTTTCCATACTTGATCGCTGTTTCCTGCGTTAGTGACGTAGCGCCAGGAACAGTCGAAGGAAAGGCCTCATTCGCTCACGTCCTTTCCCTAGCTGTCATGCGTAATGTACCGACACCACAGCTCCCTATCTACTTTATATTTCATGTCATTCCAATGAGAGTGGAGTTGTGGGCTTCGTTCAATTCCTATCATTAAATACTGTTGGTTTGTTAACTATCTAAGCCGTACTTCTATCACAGGCCAGGGTCGTTAAGGCTATCAGCGTCAAGATATAATCAACCATCGTAAAAAATAATCAAACATAATCTTCAGGGGTTCATGATAATTCTACGACCATATATACTCTCTCACTGGTGGTAATATGGCATTTGAACATGAAGTTACAACCGATCAAACCAAAGAATACTTTAACATGGAATCGAAGCCTATCATGGTTAGTTTTGTGCAGTGAAATCAGTGGTAATCGGGGTAATTCTAGCAGAACTAAGTGTTTTTTTTTTTTTTTTTTGTCTTATATGGTACATGTCTATCAGGTTAATTGGTTATACACATCCTACTTAGGAAAAAAAATAATACATATGTAACTGACTATTATGTTGGGGGATTATATTTCCCTTATTATAATCATAGATTGATTTTAGCAGAGATAAGAATCATTTTTCCTGTTTTCGGTGGAGACATACGAACCATATGTGATCGTGTAATTAATGGCATACAAATCAAATCATGATTCAGAATATTCGTATGATAAACATTTCTTTATACCGTAGCTATTCGGTAACAGACATACATCAACTTATCTCTCACAAAGATTCAGTAAACCCGGTTCTTATATATATATATATATATATATATATATATATATATATATATATATATATATATATATATATATATATATATATATATATATATACTAACCATTCTAGATCACTGTGAGTTATGAAGTAAAAAAAGATAGATTGCGTAATGAGGAATATAATGCGAGGTGGCAGGCCTGGCTGTCTGTGTCTAGTGGCTCACATGCTCGGTGAGGCGACGAGCAGTTGCCAGCTCGTGCCATATGCTTCACCATCCTTACAGCTAGTCTGTGCAGCCACAGTTATATCGTTCATTCTCTTTATCATTGTTTATATACTAAGTATGATGTGGCTTGCTTTAGGTATTGAAACAATTCTCCTTTTATTCTCTTTTTAATTGATAAAAAGAGCTCTTAATGATGTCTATGTAGTCTGTCAATATCTATTTTCTTTATATATATATATATATATATATATATATATATATATATATATATATATATATATATATATATATATATATATATATTTCTAGTGTTGTAGAAAAGTACACTTACCTTTCTGAATATCATTTACTTATAAAATAGTGATCTTCAAACTTCAAATTTGGAAATATTACATAATGCTAATATAATGCTAACTGTTTGGTATGTCAATGAAAATTGATTCTAGATTTTGCAATCAATATTTTGCCTGTGCTAATTGGTAAATAAAATTCTGAAACTGTTATTGTACTGAATGTGTACAGAGGAAGGAAAAGGTCCAAATGGGACTGCATTATTAAGACTTTATTATGAGTTTATAATGTGAAATACATGAAGATAATTGCTAATGAATTTAGCACTAGGGTTCGACCCTTATCATCTTACAACAAGATTTCTGTTTAGTCTTATCCTGGAGACAACTTTATATTTCCCTCATGAACCATTAACATAGACACCAAACACCATCACCTAATTTTACCATTCCCATAGCCATTACCAATATACCATTAAATAGTCTCACCTTAATCAAAAGTATTAACATCATCACTTACTTCATAACCATCACCCATCACCACTGATACCACCATCACCAACACAGCCACCATCACCATCACCACAACCAAAGCAAACACGACTATCACACCAACCACCCATCACCACTGATACCACCATCACCAACACAGCCACCATCACCAACACAGCCACCATCACCACTGATACCACCATCACCAACACAGCCACCATCACCACTGATACCACCATCACCAACACAGCCACCATCACCATCAACACAACCAAAGCAAACACGACTATCACACCAACCCCCCATCACCACGTTCCTCCCAGCCACCAAACCACCACCCCCATCACCACACTCTACCCAACCACCAAACCACCTCACACCACCATGATAAACACCATCATACCACCCCATCCCCACACCACCCCACATACCACCACACACCACCAACACACCAGATCACCACCAAACATGCAAAACACTGAAATGTTTAGGTTGATCCATGTGAGGTACTTGGTACTGACGAAGTGTGTTTCCATCTGTGACCAAGGAAGTCAGAGAGAAAACACTAGACAAGTTTACTGAAATGATAGAAAGAATCACTGGTAGGGAAAGTCAGGGATGTGTGAGAGAGCATATGTCGTGCCTGCCTTTTAAGAGAGGAGACGGGGAAATCGTACTGAATTCCAAACCAGTTCTGCAGACGAATGGAGGTTGGAGAAAAACGTCGGGAAAGATGATAAGAAAACAAATAGTTGATTACCCGTAAGGAAGCTACCTAAATGCGAGACATCATAAGTGGAGAGGAAAAAGATCATTGGTAACTTATACTAAGACCTCCGTGACAGGGTGATTTCTGTTTTAGATAAAAGGTATGGATAGGTAGATCTTGTGTTCCTTGACTGATGGAAGATCTTGATCATTGTACCACACCTGAAAAATTGGTAAAGAAGCTAGACTGTCTTGGCACTTATAAGATAGAGACATATTAGGTTGATCGAAATGTCATTAAATGTCACAAGGAACCTTTTCTAAATGGGTTTAGGTTATAACTAACGGCATACCCCAGGGTTCGGTCTTGAGACCGGTGCTATTCTTGACCTGTGTTAAAATAACCTGTCACAAGACAGCAGTTCGTACCTGCCTATGTTTGGTGATAATCCAAGGGACACAAGAGAGGTAAGGAATGACGAGGATTGTATCAACTTACAAAGGGACTCAGACAAGCTCCAGAGTTGATCAGATGCTTAGTCGATGAAGTTCAGCCCAAGCGAATGCAAAGAGTAACTGATATGGGACACAGGAAGAGGGCCTCAGTAAGACTATCATCTGGTGGGAAGCGAACGTGTGTGTGTGTGTGTGTGTGTGTGTGTGTGTGTGAAAGGGACTTTGACATTGTGCTTAGTATACCGCCAGAACAACACGTCAGGAAAATTTTTAAAGGGGAACGTCTACTGGTTAATATTGGAATTACAGTTAGATATTGTACATGGATATCATGTCCAATGAACTATTTACAACTCAGACATAGATTAGAAAATCAATCTCAGACATTTCACCTCACATACAGAAACATGGAGGATTAATAACAAAAGTTCGGGTGAGGACAACTATGGTGGCACTGAGAGGATAAAAGCTATAGAGTTGTACATCATGGGAAAGAGAAAAAGAATGTGAGACTTAATCACAACATTCGAGTCTGTAAACCAATTTGATAACGTTGGTAGCGAACACTTTTTTTTTAAACATCAACCAACCAATATGACCTTAGCGAGAAATTAAGAGAGAAACTAGTTAGAAAAGATGTAAATAAAGACTTTTATCAAACCTGTGGATGAACTGAACAAGCTGTGACCACAGACACCACACAGTCTGAAAATTTGTATGATTTGTAGAGAAAGGTCAAGAGATTGGTCCCCTCTGTACTGTACATATTATACATATGCCTAATGAAAAATCTCCCACATATCACAGAACCACACAGCATCAACATACCGAAACACCACCAAACCACACACACACACACACACACACACACCACACCGCCCTGTGAACCAAACACCGCACAGCATCATCACATACAACCGCGCACCACCTCATACCACCACTACCACACACCACCACCACCACCACCAGAGAACCCCGGCAGAGGTGGTGGTGAGCCTCAGGTTTCGTAAGGGCCATCTCGTGGTTTGTAGGATGTGGCCGGACCAGCTGGGTGAGAGGCAGAGCTCGGGGTTCCCAGGCTCAGGTGACTCTCCTCCCTGGTTCATCTCACGGCCCCAGGACCTGCTGCTCAAGGTCCTGTGCACTCACTCACCCACCGTCAGGAGAGTGGCACATGTTGAGGACCGCCGGACCAGGCGATGGGGATGTGAAAACCTAAGTGGCAGACGTGATGAAGTAAAGAGGTCAAAGAGAGGTTTACGATTAGCGTCAGGAGAGGAGGAGGAGGATGTTAGGAGGAGATGAGGAAACGTAGATGATTATGAGACAGATAGAAAGCAAGAAGGGAGTGTTGGGAAATGGGGAGACACAGATGACGATGGGGCAAGAATGAGGAAACTAAAGACCCAAGAAGAAGATTAAAGAAGAGCTACAAAAGTAGGAACACTATAACAGTGAGGATTATGATGGTGATGTTGGTTGGAACTGGGGAAACATGGATAACAATGAGGCAGCAGAGAGGAGAGATGATGAAGCTTAAGATAAAGACAAAGAAACGACCACGAAAAGAAAACAATGATGACGTTGAATATGTTCCGATCTTCACAAAGGGTATGCTGTACAGAAGATCTCACCAGAGATGTCGTTTCGGAGAAATGAACAACCAAAACGTCGTGGCTGAAGATAACCTTTAATACGATCCGTCAAATCTCGCACAATGAACCGCAGCCCCGGCCTGACTCCCACCTTGCAAACGGTTTGGATTGCAATGGGAGAGGCGGAGGAAGTGAAACTCAAGAATGAACTTGGAGTTGTAACATTATCAGGTGTCGGGGCTGTCTGGGAGCAGCGTGGGAAGATCTGGGACAACCACGGCCCAAGATCATCTTCCATCTGACACACCTCACGCAGAAGGAGGAGGAAGAGGAGGAGGAGAAGGGCTAGGAGAAGAGCGGGTGAAATAAGAAGAGAAGGACGTCCATGAAGCAAGGGGGGAGGAGGAGGAGGAGAAGAGAGCATCGCTGAAGTGTTTGTGAAGGGGGAGGAAGAAGACGAAAAGACGTCGTGAAGGAGAGGTGAAGGAAGAGTTGGAGGAGGAGAGGACATCGTTGAAGAGAGTATGAGTGAGGATGATGAGGAGATGTCGTCGAAGAAGGATAAAGAGGGAGAGGACTTCGTCGAAGCTGAATGAAGAAGGAACAGGAGGAAGAGGAGGAGAGGATGAAGAGGATGGGCCGTCGTCGAGAGAAGGATGAAGTCAGAGAGGATGTTGTTGAAGCAGTTGTGAGGGAAACCCGGGATATGGAAGAAGAAGAGTTGTATTCTAGTTGACCTCATTCGAAATTCTTGTTCTCCAGGCTTTTCATCCGCAGGAGGACAGGAAAGGAAAGACGGGGAAAGGCTTAGAACAGGTGACACTAATCGCGAGAGGAAAGACGGAGTGGCGGGGAGGGATTTAGGAAAAAGTGAACAAAACGAAATTGAGCTAAGGAAGGAGGAAAACTGGATACGTACCAATGAAGACGAACCTCATCTAAGGAGCGAGACGCTTGCATCAACATTCCCACGATATTTCGGACGTCAGAGGTATCTGGGAATGACCAGCAACGGAGGGTAGGGCAGCCTGCCTCTCCTGTCACACACGTCACTGAGGATCAAAAGTGTCAAATATACGGTTGGCAACTGTATCAATAACGAAGGAAAACAATATAAAGAAATGAAAGATACAGTGTGAATTCCTTGAGCACGACGGTACGACCCTTGAGTATGACAGAAAAACTACTGGGTATGTTGGCCTTTCCTTTAACCTGACCCTAAAAGGGTCAGATTAAAGGCCAGGCTATTATACTCAAGGGTCGTACCGTCGTGCTCAAGGGTCGTACAGTCATGCTTAAGGGTCATACCGTCGTGCTCAAGGGTCGCACCGTCGTGCTCAAGGGTTTGACGGAAGAAAAACACTAAATTACATTAGCAAATAGAATAGGATAATGATAGGGATTGGACTAAATACAAAAGAAAGGTGCATGAAGAATTATCTTTAAACACCTGAAGACGGTGTTCAAGATTTGTTCTGGTGGTAATCAGAGCATGACGACCTTAATCAATGACCTTTGGCAGCTGAAGAGCCTATGGCTCAATAAACCAAGGCTCCTAATTATGGGGTTAATGATGGTGGTGATAATGCAACAGCAGAAGAAGAAAAAGAAAGTATAGGAAGAAGAATTATCAGAGAGGAAGGGCTGGGAGTTACCTGGAAGAAGTAGAAAGTTCCTTAATGCTGATATACGGTATAGATATAGACGTGGGGTGGGTAGAGTTAGCTTCTTCATATTTCGTATATCGGTGTTATAGAAGTTTTTTCTTCTTGTTTAACGTAACATCAACCATCATATTCCTACACCCCTCTTTCCGTTTTCCTCTTCATTCATTTTTTTCTTTCCACTTTCATGATTCATGATCGTTAATACCATCATTATCTCACTCCTATCAATATGTCTTTTTTTCTCTTCTCTTAACTTCATGAGCGAAGTGGTACGACCTCTGACCATGACCTTACGACCGTTTAGCACAACGATAAGACCACCTAACCTTAACCACGACGGTACGACCCTTGGGTATGACTCTTTAAGGTTAGGTCAAAGGCCTAAAGGTCATCATACCTAAAGGTCGTACTTGCCATGCTCAAGGGGCTAATACTACGACCAGTACTTACACTAATAACCATCTCGGGAGGGGGGAGCTTCGCAGACCTCAGGACCACGGACCTGAGAACGTGTTTACAGAGCTGAGAAGGATTCAGGGCTTCACAGGTTATAGGAATCATTTCAGGTCCGGGATGGCTCTACAAATCTGAGAGGAGTTCACAGGATCTGAGAGAACAAGCACAATACTAAAAGTGGTTCACAGAGCTGAGAGGGCATCATGGATCTGAGAGAAGGATCAGAGACTTAATAAGAGGTGCCTCGCAGATCTGAGAATGGCGTCACGGGTCTGGTAGAAGGTTCAATAAAGCAGTGAATCATGACAATATTAAGCCGTCACACCAGTCCTGCTCTGTCACACATCCACATCAACAAACCACGCTACCAACAATAACATAAACAAGTTAGGCGTAATCATATCCTCCATGCTATCTTGGAAAACCCAACACCTCACCAGTACCACAACTCATGCTTCCCAACACCTCATCAGTACCACAACTCATGCTTCCCAACACCTCATCAGTACCACAACTCATGCTTCCCAACACCTCATCAGTACCACAACTCATGCTTCCCAACACCTCATCAGTACCACAACTCATGCTTCCCAACACCTCATCAGTACCACAACTCATGCTTCCCAACACCTCATCAGTACCACAACTCATGCTTCCCAACACCTCATCAGTATCACAACTCATGCTTCCCAACACCTCATCAGTACCACAACTCATGCTTCCCAACACCTCTGGTGTTATGTAAGTGCCGTATCATTTCTCTTATGAGCAGCTGATCCTTATCTAATTCGTGGGCTTCTAATGTCCCCTAGTGTTGAATTCTGCTCACATAACTGAGTTGGGTTCTTCCTCCTCCTCCTCCTCCTCTTCCTCCTCCTGTCGAATTAACCAGGACGGAATCAGGAATCGTCTGCCATATCAGTTCTCCGGGTGTCACCTCTCTCCAATCATTCCTTCCTGTTCTCCGTGATGTTGCCGGCGTCTCCCTGTTCTGCAGGTATCGTTTCGACCACTGCTCTCCTGAGGTGTCTGCGTGTGTTCCCTTTCATCCAAGCTTGGACCCGTGGCTCACCTCTGGCTGCTGCTTCACAATGTTTCTGTGTGGAGATTGGCTATACGAGGATAGACCTTTATGATACCTCCTCCTGTCCTCGAACAGTTAAACTTTGGAACTTTCTCCTTCATTCATTATTTACATTTCATCCTCATCCATCATTTAGAAATTGAAATACATGGCAGCTAAAGAGTGGACGTGAGTGAATAAGGCCTTCTCTTCGTCCGTCCCTGGCGTTACCTCGCTGACGCAGGAAACGGCGAACGTGTATGAAAGAAAAAAAAAGATTTTCAGCTGAGATGACCATATGCCTGTGCCATATCTGGTACCAGAACATAAGGTAGAAACAATCACATTATCATAACCTTTCCCTACCACACATCCAGAGCACCAGACACACCACATCGCCACACAACCTCTCCCTACCACACATCCAGAGCACCAGACTCACCACATCACCACACAACCTCATCCCTGACATCACTAGGCCACGACACCAGGTGACGACCATAGAATCAATAAGATACCAGACGACCAGAACTCCCCACCACCCTAACACAAGGTTACCACACCAGTATATATAACCCGATCTTCTTTCACACTATCATCAACACCTACTTCTACTCTCTCACTATATATCTTTAAGGGCCAGGTCAAAGGCTAGGCTATTATACCCTTGACTTGAACCGTTATGGTCAAGGAGTTAACGTATAATAACGAGAGAGACGTACTCTATAGCCGACAGAGGTGTCTCACTGTAGATAGAGTGATATAGCTACTGATATAGCTATACATCTTCGTCATTATCAGTAGTATAGATTGGCTTTACCTCGGGACAAACAGCTTCCACCACAGTCAAACATCTCACTGTGGCATAACCAATGTTAAGGAAAGTTTTACACTTCTGTGGGTTTTGTCGTGTGGTTTGGACGTGTTACAATGTACGAACATGTCCCTTACATCAGGGACATGACCTGCACCAATTGCTTGACATGACTTGCAACCGAACTGGATAGGACTTGTGATACATCTTGACATGACCTACAGTAGGTAATTGGCATGACCTACACTAGTAGACATGACTTTCACCCAGGATTGACGTATCCTGCACTGGGGCCTGACGTGACCTGCACCAGAGTTGATGAATATGAACTGCACCAAGTGTTGATACAACTCACACCAAGATATACTCACCTCATGTCACGAGACAAACCAGATGATGAAGTGCTGACACAACCATCTCACCCGAAAACACGATGCCAGTGAAAACTTGACTGACATTAAACGACATGTCAACCCAAAAGACGTCTTGTCTTCTAACTATGAAATGACCACTGTGGTCCTTCATACATGTCATATCCATACGAATATACGTTAGGAATTACTATTTGTGGCGGTATACCAGTTCTGCTGCTGTGGCTAACATTGTTACGAGCAGAGCCATGGCTGTGTGATCAGCTGTTCTATGTAAACAAAGGTAGCAATAACAGCTGATTGTCTCAGCTCACCGATACCGAGGCTTTTACGAGCTCGCAGCTAGTGGCGTTGTTTCTGTAAGTATGGATAAGACAAACACCCTTATAAAAAAAAGAACGATGTCTAAAACACTTTTTTTATCCTAATTTATAAATTTGAAATGATTAATTTTGTTATGTAATTAATAGTGTGTCTGCTCCAATAACTGCTACAGCTGTTGGAGCTGTATTATAACTACTGTTGTTGGTGCAATTAGTGCTACTGTTACTGTTGTGTTTATATTTGATCCTGCTGCTGCTGCTACCGTTAATTACCGTTGTTAAGTTGCTGTCGCACCTGTTACTGTTGATGGTCTTTTACTACTATCAACGCTGTGAGAGCTGCTTCCTCTGCTGTTATTTCCGCTATTACTGCTGCTATTGCTGCTCTGACTACTGCTATTCCCTTTACAGCCGCTGTTACCATGGCCGCTACTGCTGTTCCTCTAACAAATGGCATATTCTTGATGATGCTGTTTCTCCTGTTGCAATTCCTGTTTAGCGCATGCTGTATAATAGATGCTTCCGTTACTGTTGCTGCAGCTACTGTTCTTTTAGTTATTGTGTGGGTGTAATAACAGTTACTGGCTGACAGGAAGTCCTGTTGGGTAACAGAAGGTTCTGCTGGCTAACGGAAGGTCCTGTTTGCTGATAGGAGGTTCGAGTGAATGACGAAATGCCTGCTGGCTGACAGAAGACCTGTTGATTGACGAAGGCCTGTTGGCAGTAAGAGAAATGGTCCTGTGAACTGACAGAAGTCCCTTCTGGTTGACTGAGGTTAATGGGTTGAATAAAATGGCCCCGTTGTGTATCAGGTGATCCTACTGGCTGAGGGAAGGAACTAGGTATTACACACACACACACACACACACACACACACACACACACACGCACGCACACACAACACACACACACAACACATGTGGAAGATCCAGGTGTGGGGTAACAAAGATTGCAAGAAAAGGAGTCGACTTACAAGGCTAGAGGCCTCAGATCTATCCACTATGGAAGAAAGAAGAGTAACTGGTGACCTGATCAAAACTTTTCGTTTTAAACGCGAAGGTCATGACATGAAATTAAGTACGTCTGGTCAAAAGGGATGTAAAAAAAAAGGGACTTTTATAGTGTAAGGTCAGCTGATGAATGGAATAAATTAAATGAAGAACCTGTGAATATTGACAGGAGACAGATGTTTATAATGGAGTGTAATAGTAGAAAAAGTTCAAGAGATGCGGCCTAAGAAGTGTAGAAATCCCTTCTCGTACAGTACAAATTAGTGATTACACACACACCACCATCTCCTCCTTCCACTGTAATCCCTCTACCCCGAGTTGCAGTTCGGCACCATAACTGTATCAAGCTCGTATAAACAACAGCAAGACCGGTCCTAACCCCAACCATTGTGAACATCATCAATGACTGGTAGGTAGACTCTATGACACACTCTACCTTTACAGTTGTGTGGTAGGTAGACTCTATGATACACTCTACCTTTATAGTTGGTAGGTAGACTCTATGATACACTCTACCTTTATAGTCATGAGGTAGACTCTATGATAAACTCTACCTTTATAGTCATGAGGTAGACTCTATGATAAACTCTACCTTTATAGTTGGTAGGTAGACTCTATGATAAACTCTACCTTTATAGTCATGAGGTAGACTCTATGATACACTCTACCTTTATAGTTATGTGGTAGGTAGACTCTATGATACACTCTACCTTTATAGTTGTGTGGTAGGTAGACTCTATGATACACTCTACCTTTATATTTGCGTGAATAGTCTTTATTGTCGCTTTTTACATCTATCTCTATATATAGAAATACATACATGGCGTTTTATCTTTAAGTCTACGATTTTGCCCTTGTCTTATGCTAATAACCCCGTCACATGGGCGCATACGCATACGTACACACATACATGTATACGGTCGTGCATATTTTCTTTGTATACGTATATATATATATATATATATATATATATATATATATATATATTTTTTTTTTTTTTTTTTTTTTCATACTATTCGTCATTTCCCGCATTAGCGAGGTAGCGCTAAGAACAGAGGACTGGGCCTTTGAGGGAATATCCTCACCTGGCCCCCTTCTCTGTTCCTTCTTTTGGAAAAAAAAAAAAAAAAAAAAAAAAAAAAAACGAGAGGGGAGGATTTCCAGCCCCCCGCTCCCTTCCCTTTTAGTCGCCTTCTACGACACGCAGGGAATACGTGGGAAGTATTCTTTCTCCCCTATCCCCAGGGATATATATATATATATATATATATATATATATATATATATATATATATATATATATATATATATATATATATATATTCATTTATATATATATATATATATATATATATATATATATATATATATATATATCATATTATATACATTATATATTTTTTCTTCCATATTTTCATATTGCACCTAATTTCCTTTCCATGTCTGCCACCGAGCGATTATGTTGTGCTCCGCCGCCAGTGTTCCCAGACACCTAAATGAGCGCCTGTGTGATTTATCCTCCGGAGCAGCGCGCAGACCCGAGCACCAGAGGGTCGAGTGTCCGTGCGTCTGTGTGTGTGTTGTTGGCAACGATGTCGTCGTCGTCGTCGTCGTCGTCTCCTCCCGTTTTTCAAATCTTCCTCAAGTCCCAGATTTCCCATGAGTAGCCAAAAGTTCAGATACTGATTCCGGTATTTTGAGATAATTAAAGGTAATGACCGGACTCACAGCCACGGAACAAGGTCTTAGGAATAGGAATTATTTCTAAATCTTGCCCGGAGCTCTCCCGCCACCATCTCACTTCCGTTCGGGAACTCGCCTCCGGGCAGGTAACTATGCTCGCTCCCGGGCTCTTAACTATGCTCGCTCTGGGGTTCCCACCCGCTTGCCTTTTTTTTCCCCCCAACTTTCGGCCCGTGTCGGATCTCTTCGTTCTCCAGCGTTTTAATCCCTGCCACTTACTCACCGAGATAATATATAGCCAGGTATGTGAAGGAATAACTTAGGGACAACTAAAGATAAGGAGATTCGAGTTACGAGCCACGGGACGCCCCACAAAGTGTCGGAGGAGCGTCCAGACCGCGCCACAGTCTTGGACGGGATGCAAAACTTGACCCCGGGAAGATTGTGCTGTTTTCTCCAGATTCCGCAATGAAGTCCAACCACCACCACAACGCCTCGGGCAGGGTTCACGTCGCACACTCTTGTCTGTGTGTGTGTGTGTGTGTTGTGGGTGAGGCTATTGCTGTAGGAGAATGCTAATGGTATGATGAAGGTGAAGAG
The DNA here is from genome assembly GCF_036320965.1 of Panulirus ornatus. Taxonomy (NCBI): domain Eukaryota; kingdom Metazoa; phylum Arthropoda; class Malacostraca; order Decapoda; family Palinuridae; genus Panulirus; species Panulirus ornatus. The sequence goes on from NC_092224.1 coordinate 88,614,370, forward strand.
GCCCTTTTTTTTTTTGGATTTTACAGAGGATGTCGAATTGACTCTTTAGAGCGTAAGTATGAAATGTATTAATTGGTATTTTGGGACGTATGAAATGTATCTATTGGGATCAAATGAATGTACCTGGATAGGAATATAAACAAAATGTGAAAGATAATTGATAGCTATTTGGGAAGGGTATATACGAGTAAATTCTTATTGAAAAAAAGTCATTAAAAGATTGGTCTGCTCAAACACCAGTTTTGAAATAGTGGAATAGTGTAATAAAAAGCAGAAAAGCTGTTACTCGATGCGAGATGTTTATATATACACATTGATCCTACTGACGGAATATGTGTTGCTTATCTTTACAGCCTCCGCTCGAACCCCTCATCACGAAAAGCTATGTCGGAGGATGAGCCAAGCAGCCAGTCCAGTGTGGACCATCGCTTAGGAGGGCGAGCTATGCAAACAACACCGTTCCTGCGCCACCCTGTGAAAACTGCTAGTTAGCTGGCAACCTATCAGTACAGCCGATAGTGAATTTATATGGTTTCTAACGCTAGGCTCCCTATCGCCGTATTCCCTTCGTTAGGTTCCTACTTAATGTAAAATTAACCCCACTTATCGTTTTCTATTATGTACACTACAACCGTTCTGAGATCATGTCATAAAGAGAAGTTATAAGTTATAAGTTATGTAGAGTTGTTATTGTGTTCACAGGAGCGAGGGAGTGTCTGTGTCTGTGACTGTCTGTTAGTCCGTCACTGCGCCCTATTGCTATACTGATTTACAACCTTAGTGCATGAATATCTCTGAATATGATGGTGACTCTATGTGTGTGTGTGTGTGTGTGTGTGTGTGTGTGTGTTGCGATGTCTATACACACACGGGCACGTTTGATGAAATCACTTTAGGCTCTGTTAAAAAGAGCATCTTATCTGTTCTATGTGTCGTAGTAGGCGACTAAAAGGGGAGGGAGCGGGGGAGCTGGAAATCCTCCCCTCTCTCTCTCTTTTTTTGTTTTTGATTTTCCAAAAGAAGGAACAGAGAAGAGGGCCAGGCGAGGATATTCCCTCAAAGGTCCAGTCTTCTGTTCTGAACGCTACCTCGCTAACTCGGGAAATGGCGAATGGTACGAAAGAAAGAAAGAAGTACAAACGAGAAGTGATTTTGACATTGAAGGAGTCCCATCTCTAATTCCTCTCTAATTTCATACAACATTAATTTGAGTAACTCTTTACTCCTGCTTTACTATCTTGTTTCTGCTACTGTATTTAGTTATATTTGTTGTTCTTCACAGATAACCTCGCCGTCCTGGACTATCAATTCTTTTGTTATCTCTCCTTCCCATGTAGTCAATGTGATGCAGTGTATGTATTGCTTTGAATCAAACGACTACACTCAATTAGCACTACATAATGCATGTCACAATATATCACAAGGTACAGGGTCGTGTGACAGCCACAATATATATATATCATATCAGATTAAGTCATCGTAATAAAATGACTTATTATGTTTACCATGACTATGTAAATACATTTATCAGGGACCAGTTGGTTCTTCGTTCAAGTTACTTATATTATCATCATTATTATTATCGTTATTAATATTATTATTATTATTATTATTATTATTATTATTATTATTATTATTATTATTATTATTATTATTATTACTATTATTATTATTGTTATTATCATTATTGTTATCACAATTATCATTGTTGTTATCATTATTATAATTATCATTATTATTACAATTATCTTTATTAGTATTATCATTATCATTTTCATTATTATTATCATTATTATTATTATTATTATTATTATTATTATTATTATTATTACTATTATTATTATTGTTATTATCATTATTGTTATCACAATTATCATTGTTGTTATCATTATTATAATTATCATTATTATTACAATTATCTTTATTAGTATTATCATTATCATTTTCATTATTATTATCATTATTATTATTATTATTATTATTATTATTATTATTATTATTATTATTACTATTATTATTATCATTATCATTATTATTATTGTCATTATCATTATCATGATTATTATCATTATTATTATTATTGTTAGTTGTAGTAGTAGTAGTAGTAGTAGTAGTAGTAGTAGTAGTAGTAATAATAGTATTAGTGCTCGTAGCGTTATCATCATTAATCATTAATCATTATCATTATCATCAATGTTTGTTACTTTTCCAGTTTATGATGATTAGAAGGCATTAATTAAAGATATTTAGTTTAGACGAATAATCCATATCATGTAACCTTAATAATCTTAAAATCATCATAGATTGTAACAATTTGTCTTGACTTCTTCTTTATTCACATTGATAATCATATTTGCAGTATCTCATATGTCTTGTCTGTACTTCATATGGACCAACGCTGGTCGACAGCTTAAAGAAAAAGTGAATAATGATATATAATTTATGGAACAATGATATATGATTTATTGACTGTGGAAAATGAATGGTGTGTGAACATACGGACCGTTTTCAATCAAGTATTATGTGATGTGATGTATTTCTTCGCGTTATGATGAGGTTTCGAGATGATGTTGTCCGTCAGGGATGTGTGGCAAGAGTATGAGATTAACACTCACACACACACACACACACACACACACACACACACACACACACACACAAAAACGCGCGCGCATGTATACTAACACATGGGGATATGTATACACGTATACAAACACGCATGTATACTAACACATATGGATATGTATACACGTATACAAAAGAAGGTGCTACCGGACTCCTCCTGCTCGAAGTTACACAATGAGTGAAAAAAAAGGAAGTCGCCTTTAGCGAGTCTATATCAACGGGAGCACAGCCTCATCGGAGAACTTCTCACTCAAAAGGAGTCGACATTTCCCTGCTACTGGAAGTAGCGCAGCCTAAACAAAGGTCTTGGATAACACTAGGACCCCCTTCATAGAAAATGGTTCTAAGATAATGATAGACAGATGATAGATATACGAAGGAATTCACACAGCAACAGAAAACTGGGTCCTTTCGAGTCTGTTGTGATAGTGGAAGATATCAGATATCAGAAACTCACAGATTAGTGTACCGAGAGTAGAAAGGCATACACGTATTTAAAGATAAAACTCTATAACCACATTTCATGTCGTGACGATGGAGTCGTAAATTATAATAGTTGTCAAATCAATGAGGGAATCTATCTAGTCTATTCTTAAGCGTATCTATAGTAATGCTTTCAAACACTCTGATTGGTTAAACATTGTGTATGTTAACAAGCCTCTTGAAGGATAAACTGTTTCGCCTTATTCGAATGATTCCTAGGTATAATGGCTTAATCTTTTTTTGACCAGATCCTTAAGATTCAGGGTCAAAGACCGGGTCATCACACACCCAAGGGTCGTATCGTCATGTTCAAAGGTCGTACCACCGTTCTCAAGGGTCGTACCATCATGCTTCGTGGGTCAAACCAGCAGAGTTTAAACTGTTCTTATCATTATAACATCACATGTTCCTATCATCGTAACTATGGCAGGTTAGGTGCTTGTGGTGGTGATGGTGGTTATCGTGGAGGCAGTGGTGGTTGTGATGGTGGTTGTGGTGGTGGTTATCGTGGAGGCAGTGGTGGTTGTGGTGATGGTTGTGGTGATGGTTGTGGTGATGGTTGTGGTGATGGTGGTTGTGAAAGTGGTTGTGATGGTTGTGGTGGCAGGACGGGGCTCAATCAGGTGTCCAGGGTACGAAGACATTAGCCAGGTCGTCATTATATCCACCTGTGTCCCGGGGTTGTTAAGGTAGGGAGGGAAGTGTGGCAGTATCACTGGCAGATCTCCTTGTGTCCACACCAGTTGATGACCATCACATGTGGCCCTACACACACACACACACACACACACACATGGGGTGATGTGTTCAACAGATAAGGCCACACAAACGTAAATCCTCCTCCATCCCCCCACACACACACCCTTCCACCCTCCCCCTTACTATACAATTACGTGATAAGGCAGATAATCGGTGTCAAGGGAATATAAGGTCGCAAATATCATATCTGTTCTTCAGGAAGGAGATTGAGGGGAAGGAAGCGAACTCTAGGGTTGTACTACGTATGACGAGTGTGGTCTGCTGGAAAAGATCATCAGAGAGAAAATGGATGATTGATTACGAAAGGAGAAGTTGCATAAGGGAAAAGTAGAATAGGTGTAGAGGGAAGAGGTCATGTGTGACAAAAAAAAAACTTCAAGACTCGTGCATTAAAGTAATGTACCAGCTTAGAATAGAAAGACCGAAGTAAGTGGACTGTGTGGTCTTGGCTTCACAGAAAGCATTGGACGCCTATCCCAAACGAAGTTGATGAAAAAAAAAGAAATATTAGAAATTCATACAGTATAAGGGGAAAATCACAATTCCCTCAGTGGATCGAGAAGTATCCAAGCAGTAGGGAACAAACGAAGCAACTCACAGGCACGTACAATCTCAGTTTCAGACGGGGTTCAGGTAACCGACGGAGTGCCGCGGGGTTCGATCCTGGGGCAGTTGTTATACATGATCTATATAAGAAATGACTCGCCAGAATCACTCGAATCTACCACAATATGTCTGCAAGGTGAGGCTAAAATCATGAAAGAAGTGAGGAAAGTCCTGGATTCCAGCTCGCTTCACGGAGACGTAAATAGTCTCCATCTTCTGTCAAACCCAAGTGAACGCAAAGTAATAAAGATACAACAGAAAACGAAGACCTGTATATAAATATAAGCTTGGAAGAGAACTTGGAACATCGCATTTAATTAAATTGTCTTGAAAGTTAAATATCTATCAATTAACATGAAAGTTGAGGAAGGAACTGTTCAGAAAAAAAAATATTCTCAGAATATCTTTAGACCCAAGTTAAACATCAGCAATTTTGGTCATTACAGTTAAGGAACAAAGTCGATCTTCAAGAGAAGGTTCAAAGGAGGAAAAAAAACAAATGATAATGCGCGTACAGTACAAGCAGAATTACGGTCAGGGATCAGAGGTTATTATAAAGTTGCTCACACAGGTTACGTGAAGCAATAGTGATTTAAGAGAAGATAGTCACAAGATACAACACTCTCTAGTCACAACATACAACTCTCTCTAGTCACAACATATCCTAATAGAAATAATATAAGAAAGATTTGACCAAGTATTGTAATGATGGTGAATATATACAGACGAAGTCCAGCGGAAGATATAGTAAATAAGTCTCAGAAGTGGAATGGCCGTGGAGAAACGTATTGTGCGAAATAAGTCTTAAAAAGATTCACATTGAAACTAAAAACAAGATACGTAGCAGCAATACCTACAAAAACCTCAACTGCTGCTCTAACAGCAACGTTGTAATCATAACCGCAGTAAAATCAACTGTTGTAATAACAATGACAACAGCAGCAGCAGCAGCACCTGGCACAGCGGTCCTTGCTGGAAACGTCATCACGGGAGACGTGAAAGCTGACATATAATGATCACTGATTACTGGTGTTGCCAACCTCTCTCTCTCTCTCTCTCTCTCTCTCTCTCTCTCTCTCTCTCTCTCTCTCTCTCTCTCTCTCTCCCCGCCCGCTGTTCCCCGCGCTAGGTCCACCATATTCCCCCTGTCTCCTGGTGGTGCGAGGAGCCGAGAAGAGTCGGGTAATTGGCCCCAACACCCGAGGGTGAAGCGTTGCTTTGAGACGTCAACACTTCTCCTCCCCGTATCGTTCGCCTCCTGATCCATGAACGAATATGATTGTTTGTCTATATGTCCAACGAGCGTTGTATTAATATACGAAATAGTAGAAGTATATAACTATATGAAGGCTTTTATTATCTATTATACAAAAATAACTTAAGGTGTTCCTTCTCTTCTCAAAGATTCCGCTGTAGGACTGTAAAGATCACAGGGCAAACGAAGCTTTATGGTTAAAATCTTCATCCATACCCAAGGGCACTGTGCAATAGCGCGACCAATGAGCTTCAAGCTTTAATGACGTCACTAAATCCGCTTCTCGCTGATTGGTTAATCTCTCTTTATTACACCAGTGGGGGTATAGCCAATAGGATGCTGCTGGCCTGGGCTGTGCCATTACTGACTATACCACACTGACGAGGTGGGTAAAGAAGTTGTCTTATTAATATTACATAGACGTAAGATAAATAATATTATCTCAATATCCACACCATACATACCTCATCTTTTTTTTTTCTTCGACATATGACAATAATTCAGGTGTTTGTAAGTACATACAATAATACATAATACATGAAATATTTGAAGGAAGTTCGTATCATGTAAGGAAAAAAAAAGTAGTCGTGTCTATTTTTGGTCAGTAATGTAATGGCGGGACGAAGGTTAGAGGAGACAGGAATACATCTGCATATGTCATTATCATCATCGTTATTATACCCAGTAGATCATGGGATAATGTCACGTGATAAGGCGAACGCTTATGTGGCGTTATTTAGCGATTTGTTATTTTTTGGTTTAAATACATGACTGGTGGGGGGGATTCGTCTCGAGGAGGGTCTGGGTGGTTGGGAGGGTGTGAGGGGACGGGTAGAGAGCGCTGGTGCAGGGCCTGGGGTGTGTGATGCCTCTCTCTCTCTCTCTCTCTCTCTCTCTCTCTCTCTCTCTCTCTCTCTCTCTCTCTCTCTCTCTCTCTCTCTCTCTCTCGAGTCTTCCTCACATATTTGCCAATGTGTGTGAGAGTAAATAACAGTTGTAGCTGAACTATGTATCTTAACTCGTGCACGTCTACGTTGCGATCGCAATATTTAAGTTTACCGTGACGATGAAACGCACTCGGCCGCTCCACTGTGCGTTCTTTCGTATGCAGAGAAGATAACTATTCGTAGCGTTCGTTCAAAATGTTATCACGTGATGGCGAAGATAGCGACGATAGTGTGCTTCAGGATAACAAGACGCTATGGTTATCTTGTAGCGTTCAAGATGGCAATATGCTATAGCTATCATGTAGCGTTCAACGCTCTGTACGTTATGACTGTTATGTAGCGTTCAACATTATGTAGTGTTCAACATTATGACTGTTACGTAGCGTTCTACTCCCAATGTACCATGACCGTTATGTAGCGATCAAGATACAATGTATTACGTGTTATGTAGCGTTCAAGGAGCACTACTTTATGACCTACGGAACGTTCAAGGTGTATTTCACTATGGCTTATGTAGCGTTCAAGATACGCAATATGGTATGACTTCTGTAGTGCTCAAAATGAAACGCATTAAGACATATCGTTCATGGTACAGTGCAGTATGGCTTATGTAGCGTTCAGAATACAGTAGAGTATGGCCGTTAGGTAAGGCAGGTGATGCAACATGTTGTGAGTATTTTGTAGAGTTGACGAAAGAATGATATGTCACTTTTGTAGCGTTGAAGAAGCAATACAATATGGCTTTTGTAGCGTTGAAGAAGGACATGAAATGACCGCTCACTCCTTGCATTAGCTTAAAATAGATTACATTAGGTTAAGTTAGGTTAGATTAGATGGGGGGAGGTGTAAGTTAGGTAACATTACGTCAACCTAGGCCATGTTTGGTTAGGTTAGGGAGGTCGATTTGATCAAAAACTAGTACACTACAGAAAACGAAATATGGAATCTTAAATCATTTGGATTATTTGGAGAAAAATCGATGGAGAACTTAAGAAACAGACTGCTCACTCCTAGGTTAGGACGGGTCAGGATAGGTTAAGGTAGGTCAGATGAGAGTAAGTTACTTGGTAGAAAACAGAGAAGAAAAATACAAGTTAATCAATCATGATCGAAAAATAATCTGGAGGATCTGACAGAGATGGCTACTAATCTGATATTAATCCCTTTTGTGATTAATCAGGTCTGTGGATCGCGGGTCCTTCACGTTGATCATTACTAGGGCAGCTGGGGACTGTCGTGAGGAGGAGTGGGTATCGCCCTAACCCAGGGTCGAGGTACGGAGCCCCAGCTTAGCTGTTAGAAGGAGGTTCCAAGAACGTCTCTTCAGGACCTCAGGGCGCTTGTAAAGACTCAGGGTGCTTGTTGAGCCTTAGGATGCTTATGGAGTCTGAGGGTGCTTGTGGAGCCTAAGAATGGTTGTGGAGTCTGAGAGTGCTTGTGGAGCTTAAGGATGCTTGTGAAGACTCAGAGTGCTTATTGAGCCTAAGGATGCTTATGGAGTCTGAGGGTGCTTGTGGAGCCTAAGAATGGTTGTGGAGTCTGAGAGTGCTTGTTGAGCTTAAGGATGCTTGTGAAGACTCAGAGTGCTTGTTGAGCCTAAGGATGCTTGTGGAGCCTAGGGATGCTTGTTGAGCCTAAGAATGCTTGTGGAGTCTGAGGGTGCTTGTTGAGCCTACGGATGCTTATAGGGCAAGTGGTGTCCAAGGGTGGTTTTGGAGCCTTTGAGTGATTATGGAGCCTAAAGGTGTTTATGGAAATCCAGGGTGACAATGGGGATATAAGCGTCCCCACAAGGGTGTTTAAAATCTTAGCTTTTGGTCCCCCTGGTCGAGGGGCTTTTGAGATCCCAAAATGGCTTATAAGGTTCTAGGATGGTTGATGGGTCAGAGAAGACTACTGGGTCCTGGATCTCACTTTACAATCGTGAGAGTAACTTTAAAGACCTTGTAGTTACCTTAGAATTTTAAGAATAGCGTGAAAGTGTTTGCAGCGATTTACGTGTGAGCATTACATATTCTGGTATAGACACTCATAATTGTCCTTCCCTTGTAACACAAGTGTTACAACAGGGGAGCGACTAACGTGTCACCAGACAAAATGACTGGAAACAAAAGTGAACAAATTGTTACAGAACAAAATGTCAAGGATGACAGTTCCAGGGGAACAAAGTTCGTTCTTGGGACGTAAAATATCAAGCGACAGAGTGTTGAGGACATGAAACATTCTTCGTATTGTGTAAAGATGATGAACTACAGCGAGTGTATGTCTGTGAAGAGAGAGAGAGAGAGAGAGAGAGAGAGAGAGAGAGAGAGAGAGAGAGAGAGAGAGAGAGAGAGAGAGAGAGAGAGAGAGAGAGAGAGAGAGAGAGAGAGAAAGAGAGAGTTTTGACTATTGAGGGATACAATACTAACTACATTGGGTTGAATTTTTGGTTCAGTTAGGTTAAGAAAGACATTATGTGATCATTACCTCTGTCCATCTGCTCCTCCTTTGATTAGACTAACAACACAGCGTCCTGAACACATTAATACAGCTGTAGCAACAATCCTTTTCTTCTTCTTCTTCTTCTCCCTCCACCGTCGTCCAGCAGCCAACCTGACCCTCATCATCTCACGTAATGCGACATCCTTAAAAAAGTTAAACATCCGCGGTGAGAACACGTAGCCTTGACGCACTCCCACATTTATTTCAAACCACTCAGTTCACGCCACTAGTTACTCTCACACGTGCACTTCTCCATGATAAGAGCTTTTCATAGACGTCAGAAAACCTCTCTGCACACACCTCAGAGTTTGGATTATCCCAGGGCTTGCTAACTGCAGCATGTCCCATTGTGGAGACTCATATTTTTACTCTAAATCTTTCTCATTTATCTGATTAAGTGCAGGGAAAACTCTGGTCCACACATGCACACTCTCTTCCTTCCTAGATCCATTTTGTTCAATTCACGTACATAGGAATGGCTCAACCCTTTTTCTACCACGGTCAGTAAGAGAACATTTCCCCGTCTATGGCCATACACACAATGCTTCCTTTTTTGAGAATTGATTTCCCTCACCTCAGGGTCTATTTCGTTAAATATTCCCTTTTATAAAATTTCCTGATATTTTTTCTTAATCTACAAATCATATAATTTTTTTTTCTTAATCGTCAAATTACATTGATTTTTTTGGTTATCGTATCTTGCGATCATTTCAATACTTTTCATATTTTAGGAATTTTTCTTCGTCCTTAGATTAATATCTTTCTCAAACCCTTCTTGTCTGAAAGCACTCGTGTTGTTAAACCTTCTCTGTTATAAAGCAGCTTCTCCATATTTGAGAAATTTGGATTTCTTGAAATTATTTGAGCAAAATGTCATGAAAGACATAAATTAAAAGCTGTATAACGGTATGATTAGTGAGCAGCAGTCATGTCCTAACCCATGTAGTTCAACCACTGTTTATAAAGAGCAGCATCACCATGTCATGCCTCGGTTTTTATCCAATCAGCGTCAAGGTTACTTACACTCTCAGCACTCAGCGTTAAGGTGCTTGCACCCCTCATCCAATCAGCTTCAAGGTGCTTACACTTTCATCCAATCAGCGTCAAGATGCTTACACCCTCATCCAATCAGTATCAACGTGCTTAGCTTCCATCCTCACCAATCAGCGTCAAGGCGCTTCCACCTTCAGCCAATCAGCGATAAGATGCTTACATCCTCATCCAATTAGCATCAAGGTGCTTACACTCTCATCCGTGTGTCCGAAAGTGTGTATGTACACCCACGAATACACACACGACTACTACATCCTGACCTGTGAACATACACACGGTGCACAGAGAGCACACTGCACAGAGCAGAAAGAATAGGCGACATAGAGAAGACACTTAGGATTCTTGTAGAATATATCGCATATGTCAGTTATATCGCATATGTCAGTTATATCGCATATGTCAGGTATATCGCATATGTCAGTTATATCGCATATGTCAGGTATATCGCATATGTCAGATATATCGCATGCTTCACAACCTCCTTTCTTATATTTCAAAATATTTCAAAGCTAATTCGATAATCTGAAGATTAAGTATCTTCTTTTTTTTTTCATTCCGATATCTAATCTATCCTACCCTAATCTGACTGAACCATAAACTATGAAGCCTTGCTCTCATTTAAGGATAAAAATCACGTATAAAGCATGGCCCTCCTCGACCATCTCAACATTCTCCTCCTCCTTCTCCTCCTCCAAGCAGGTCTACAACACAGCGCAAAGCACAACACAGCGAGGAACAGATGGCTGATCTTCACAGTGGGAGAACCTCCTGGCGGTCACTTAGACTCACTCCAGACTACCTTGTGTACAGGTCATGTGGCCAGGCAGGCACTTCACTGTGTGTGTGTGTGTGTGTGTGTGTGTCAAAACATATATATGTACTTTTTTCTATGACATTGATTACCGGCCCATATATATATATATATATATATATATATATATATATATATATATATATATATATATATATATATATATATATATATATATTTTTTTTTTTTTTTTTTTTTTTCATACTAATTCGCCATTTCCCGCGATAGCGAGGTAGCGTTAAGAACAGAGGACTGGGCCTTTGAGGGAATATCCTCACCTGGCCCCCTTCTCTGTTCCTTCTTTTGGAAAATTAAAAAAAAACGAGAGGGGAGGATTTCCAGCCCCCCGCTCCCTTCCCTTTTAGTCGCCTTCTACGACACGCAGGGAATACGTGGGAAGTATTCTTTCTCCCCTATCCCCAGGGATATATATATATATATATATATATATATATATATATATATATATATATATATATGGGCCCGTAATGACAGAGTATATTCAAAGTTATAGAGAAGAAGGGCGACGATATGGTTGTCTCGTGCAAAAAAAAAAGCATAGAGATAAGATGGAAAATTTGTTCAGGCATGACACAAAACCAGCTTGGAATGGTCGTCGATAAGATTCCTGGAATATCAAAGGAGATGGTGGGAACTCTTGATGTATAAAATGCTAGAAATAATTATTGCATTGAATTTAACAACTTCCGTTGTAGATTTGACGTACATGACTTTTCTGTAGTGGAACATGTCATTCCTGAATTCGTTATCAACATTATTGTTCATTCTTTATACGAGTACAGATCTGTAATGATCTTGTGTGTGTTTCTTTTCATAATATGCAGATGGTACTTCCTTAGCCTCACTTTGTGAAAATCATGATTCTGTGTACAGACAAGAAGTGGTCAGTTTTACTTAATGGTTTAAGAATAACTTTTCTTTGGAACTCAGTGTCAACAAAACTAAAGGCGCGGCTATTGATGTCAGCACAACACCGGTAGTACAGCAAACCCTTGGTTATAAACTCTGCATGTGTTGAAATGTTCAAGAATATATAGATTCTTGAGTACCAGTATTGATCAAAACTTTAAATTTTCCTTCATGTTGAATCAGTTATAAAAGGGCAAACTCCAGAATGCTTTTTTTTTTCTCTTTGTCAGGAAACTTAATGGATTAAAAGTCGATAGGAAAATCAAGGATTTGTATAATAAAAGCTTCGTTCAATCTCTTATCTTTCTCCATATGCTGGTGGTATAGAAACAGGAGCATGGAATCTAAATGAAAACAGTAAAACCATTAATGGTTTCGTAAACTGAAAAATAAGAATGCGAAATCATTACTAAAACTGTACCAAAAAATTGTTACTCAAAAATACAATATTATACAAAAAAAAACTTATTCAAAGATACAATATTATACAGAATGATTGTAACTACCTATTATATCCATGTTATGAAACGAAGCCAACTGGTAAGAGATTAAGATCAGTAACAAGTCGACCTGCACGTGACAGTAGCTCGTTTGTACCATCCAACATCAGAATGATGATTAATAATATGTAAATGAAGTTCATACCACAGGGAACCCTCAGCTGTGTTTATGATTCTATGGTGAATTCTATCTGTGTTGGCTTCAATTGGTGCCATGAATGTGTGGTGTTAGACATGACGCTTTGTGTGTATATCATAAATGCTCTTACATGTGTATTAATGTATTATTATGTCATCTTTGATCCTCTACGTGCCTGCTTCTCTATTACATAGGCAAGAGCACGAGACAAATTTGTTCTGAAATAAAGTATTATTATTATCATCATTATTTTCATTAACACATTTATATCCGCGTACAAATATGTATATTTTTCCTTTATCTTCCGCGAATGGGTCGTTAAAACCATCGTTTGACGGCCTATTATCAACGGCACATCAGAGAACAACAAGGGCGTAACCAGCGGCGTGTGTTTGTATGAGGGAGGGGTGGCGGGCGGCGGTCACACGGCCGCCGCCCGCCACCCTCACACGACATCCTCAGCCTCACAGTGATCGGTAATGGTCCGCCTACCTCCACACGGCTTCCGTAGGACGTGTGAGAGTCCTTCCTCCCTCCCTGGCCCTCGCCTTCCCCTCCCCGTAGCCCGAGTCCTTCCAATGTGTGTGTGTGTGAGTATGAAAGAGAACCACTTTGGCTAAAGTACCACTACTGTTGCTTATTGACGCAAACGTGTCCGAGAATATCTATAATATATATATATATATATATATATATATATATATATATATATATATATATATATATATATATATATACATATATATATATATATATATATATATATATATATATATATATATATATATATATATATATATATATATATATATATATAGAGAGAGAGAGAGAGAGAGAGAGAGACTGTCAACGTTACAAACAAGTGGACTAATAAGCCAACACTTGTGACAGGGACCATTTCAAAGTTGCCACAGTCTACTACCACCAGGCGTTGTCCCACGCGTCGCTCATGTTGCAGATACTAGGCTCGGGGAGTGACGGTTTTGTCCATGTGAGACGGGTCTTTGAACATCCAAGTCTACGTGTATGTAACCCAGGCGGTAAACGTGAAACTCTTCCTACATTAAGTAGCGGAGGAACACCACCGAGTGAGTGAGTTCAGCCAGTTGTGTGAATCATGCAGTACGCTGAATTGGCTGGGACTCACTCATGCTAGGCTCTGGGACTCCCAGCGACAATGAGACGAGGAGAATCACCACTTCGCACGTCTCCCACATTCTCTCAGGCCCAGTTCCCAGGGATCGGTTAATGATGGGGGGAAGCACGTCAAGGCCAGGGAGTCAACGACATGCTAGGGTGCGCGACACATCAAGGCGGCGGCGGCGGCGGCAGGAGTGGAGGGAGGGAAGCAGGCGCCTGGCGGGGCAAGCCACCGCCCACCACCACGGCCACACCCGCGCCAGGATTTACGCTGGTCAGCTAGGTAAGAAAACCCGTAATCAGTATTCATCTCCAGGATGAGGACATGTCTCATTGTGGGCATATCTGCGCGAACGCTCCCTCGTGGAACTACGGTTTATTTATCTTTTGATGTATCCATCATTGAACAAAAATATTAGGGTATTGTAAAGTATAAACTTTATAATCGAGGGCTTTATGAATGGTGACGGTAGTGGTACTGGAGAGGGTGAAGGTCGAGAAGATTAAGCTTTAAGTAGAAATGTAAGCGGCGGACACAAGGGATTTATGGCAGGGCGTGGCTTCGTACACCACATTAACTAGGAGTTGAAAACACGGTGAAATAAGTATATACGGATAGCAGAATGTTGCGTACCGTGCACGAATTTTGATTAAGAGGATTAGATTAGTTTGAAGGATTGTTGAGATATAGAAGTGGCGTGAGAGAGAGAGAGAGAGAGAGAGAGAGAGAGAGAGAGAGAGAGAGAGAGAGAGAGAGAGAGAGAGAGAGAGAGAGAGAACGGGTTAATTGCGGTAATGTAATACTATATCTTCGTCATTTCTCTTGGGATACAAAACGCTATGCTGTAGATCATCTTCAGTCATATACAACGAAGGCCAGACCATCGCGCCTGGGGACCGTACCTTCGTGCTCAACGCTCGTACTCTCCTCATGTGCTCAGCAGCTTTACGTAGGCAAGTTGAGTGGGTTGAAATAATAGAGATCTTGTGTAGTTTTGCCTCATCTGTTCGTGTTATCATTGGCATTCTTATCGATAAAACGAAATCATGTTTTTCCACACTCGCAATTTACCGGGAAAACCGAAAAAAAATCACTGTTGTTGACATTGAAAACGTTGTTTTGAATTACCGTGATTTTTTGTGTCGTTAAGAAAAAATGACTGGCATATTGTATAATGGACCAGATGTAGTGAGAGGAATTGGTTGATACTGCATGAAAAAGATAACGTTTATGTACGATACTGCACGATAAAGATAGCGTTTCTGTATGTATCGTAGCCATCACGAAACAATTCAGACAAGGGGAGAGGGGTAAAGTAGGATATGTCAATCCCAAAGAGCCGTACACATAGTGAGGATGTAAGTGGTCTTAGAAATATCCTTAACACATAACGACAAAGACATTCTTAACTAGTGGTTGTGATATGATGTTGATGGCCTGAATGAGACCCTGGCAGTAGATACACACTTGTGCTCTTAGTTGGTTAGGTCTGACAGTCCAAATAACCGACTATCGAACAAACCCAGGCTAAACTTGCTTGGTAAATATGTGATGACAAGCCCAGTTCGTATAGAACCTCGCCAGTTACACCAACCACAGCTTCGAGCCCGCACTTCATGGTTTGCAACACTGGTAACTTCCTATGTGCTATACATGACACCTAGCATCACTGGTAACTTCCTATTGTGCTATAGATAACACCTAGCAACACTGGCAACTTCCTAATGTGCTATACATGACACCTAGCAACACTGGTAGCTTCATATTCTGCTCTACATGACACCTAGCAACACTGGTAACTTCCTATTCTGCTCTACATGACACCTAGCAACACTGGTAACTTCCTAATGTGCTATACATGACACCTAGCAACACTGATAACTTCCTATTCTGCTGTACACGACACCTAGCAACACTGGTAACTTCCTACTGTGCTATAGATGACACCTAGCAACACTGGTAGCTTCCTATTCTGCTCTACATGACACCTAGCGAAACCCTACGTTCATGGCCATTCCCGTTAGCACTTACCTAAACAATTGAGATAACTATATTATTGGTTAGTTATTTTCTACTCCAATCCTGTCGACCACCAGCATCAGTATGGCCGTCCATGTTAAGTTATAACTTCCAATTGAAAACACCAGTTTTCGCGGGTGTTCATTCTAAGCCCATCATACACGCTCTCATTGTCATGTTCCGTTTGTTGAACTTCCACTTACAATAAAGAACGTAAATTCATATATATTTGGACTGCGCTCCGAAGCTGCAATATTTCAAAGATTTGATCGTGGGTTGTAGTCTTTAAGCCCGTCAACCAACACCTACCATTCGCAAAAAATCTGAAACACTAGATGTTACAGAAAACTCTTTGACCATTTATAGTTTCATAGTATGTATGGCTTTTATAATCATTTGATAGTGAGGGGCTTCCTTATTATCAATCATGTTTACTTACGTAATATCTATTGTCCAGTAACCGAAAGTAAGTTACAAGAACGTACCAATGAGGGCGGGTATATCTTACGGTTGACAAACTTAAGACTTCCTTAACATGGTTTTGGTTGAAGTATATAGAATAAAAGGACCTCAAGCGGTGGGAAGGGAAGAATTCGTTATACAACAGAAAACGTTTGTTATTACCCTGCTTCCTGTTTATTAGTAAATAAACAAGATTTCATCCGGTTGAACTATAAACGTTTCTGTCCAGATGGAGTTCTCCAGAAAGACTGGAGCTTGACGTGAGTCACAGGATGTGAAGAGAATCATTTGAAAAGATGGGTGTGACGGGCCATGAGTATTTTCCAGAATCAAGTCGAATGATAGATTAATAAATCTATTCATTTTTCTTTGAGGAATATCTTTAGATGATATATTTATTTATTTTTTTTCTTTGAGGAATATCTCATGAAATTCTCTTGCCAGGATCTATAGATTACGGTACAAGTGATATGATGCGAGAACATCAAAATTAGTTTCATTCAAGCATGAAAGAATTCGGATTCAATTGCGTCTTTTTCTATTTTGTTTTTGCAGGAGTGGTATATATGACTCTTATGCTTGACACTACAGCAATACACAGTCCCAGCAACTCACATAAGATTTATGAAGGATAATGTAAATGACAAGATGCAAGATAAGAACATAAGACATTGTGTTTACAAGGTTATGAACGATGCACTCTGGCGATCAGATGACGCGTAAACAACGAATGACACTGTCTGTTTGTATCCCAGTGATCTCATAACCTTCTCTAGAAAGTGAGGGAGGCACTTCTGAAAGGGAAGTGGAAACCTCTATGGGAGGTGTGGATTACTACAGGCGTGCTGCTAGGTTCAGTGTTAGGACCCTTGCTATTCATTCTCTATCGTGAGGGAGGGACTTGTCGGATGGTTCACATAGTGTTAAGGGCCGTCCAGAGTGGGCCAGAGTAAAAGCCCTCCAGGATGGCCAGGGGGAGAGGAGGGGAGGGGGAAGGTTGTCTAAGGTGGGACGAGAATGGAGAGGAGTGCGGAAACAGAAGAGACATAAAGGGGAGGATAAAAGACCTCGTAGAAAGGGAGAGAGGAAGCTCTGGAAGATGGGAGAAAGGGAGGTCTGGAAGGAAGGGAGAGAGGGAGGTCTGGAGGGAAGGGAGAGGGGGAGGTCTGGAAGGTGGGAGAGAGAGAGGGAGCGAAGGTGCTGTGGTAATTTGTGTGCAGGTCCCGCGTCCTGCCACACTTTCCCATTTCCTCATGTTCCTCTTAGTCGTCTTTCTCACCTCCTCCCTTATCTCCCTCACCTCGCATTGTCGCCATCTTATTCGTCTTATCATCTAGTACCTTTATCTCCAGAATTATTACCACAACGTCATTGTTTCATTCCCTCGTATGAAGCATATTCTTTTCTTCTCTTTTACGTATATGTTACTGCATCATCTGCATTTGTAATGTTCGGGGTATAACTCATCGTTTCAAAGCCTAAGGTTGTCTCTTTTTCTTTGTCTTACGGCTTATAGCTTATCACCTTTCCTCACGAAGCGTGCTTTAGATCTTGTTTTCTCTTCTATATTCTTAGCTTTCCTTATCACACTTGTCTTACATCATATTACCTGGTGCAAGTTCTTAGCTTTCCTTGACTTTTGCGTTATTGATTGCATAACTATGTCTCCCCTTCAAAGGAAGGATTTTTTTTTGCACTATCTCTTTATAATTTCTTCTTTCTAACAATTAACAATTCTAACCCAGTGCCATTGAACTAGCCCTTATATACGGGTTACGTCAAAGGCCAACGATGTCAAGGAAGTAGTTAAAGGTGAGAGTGTAGTGCAGATGAGGATATAATGAAGATTTCTTCCTTTGTTTTGACGTATAAGGCTTCAGTTCACAAGTCTTTCAATAAAGTCTGGATTATCAAGGGTGTAGTGAAGATGAGGGTACAGTGAAGATGTTATAGTATAGCTGAGGGTGTAGTAAAGATGGCCTTTGTTTTGACCAATAAGGTTTCAGATCTCAGGCCTTTGAAGTAAATCTTGTCCTCTCGAGATGTTTTTGGTGTTATCTCCCTCCGTATAGAACACTGCATTAGCGCTAATGTTAGCGGTTCTGGTGATTACCTTTTGATGGGCTATAGTCTTCTCAATTATCATTCCATTATGCTTGCCTTATGCATTGCTCGCATTATTATCCATTTACTAAACGATGACTCCAAGTTGTATTATTTTCAAAACCATTACGAACTTTATCATTCTGTCTTATATATATTTGACGTATTTTTTTTGAGCATTGAGTTTCGTTTGAGAAAATCAACAGTACATATATTTTGAATCTTTATGAGATTCTGAATTGTATGATCACCGTGTTCATTATGATGTAACGATTGTTATAATATTGTTGATTATGATATAATCATCATAATGTTGATAATGATATAATTATCATGATGTTGATTATGATATAAATATCATTATGTTGTTGATTATGATATAATGATTATGTTGTTGATTATGATATAGTGATTGCTATGATGTTGATTATGATAAAATGATAATTATTATAATCTAATGAATATAATAAAGGTAAAGAACCAACCTGTGGTAGACTCTTTAGGTCTGGCAGTGTTGTGCATGTCCGTGGACATGGACGCCCCTGGTTATGTCAGTGGGTCTGGCAGTGTTGTGCATGTCTTCAGTTGTGCACAACACTTTGGGGGGAAAACTCCCACCAAGGTACAACTTTTGTGTTGGCTAGGTCTGGTGGTACTACACCTGTGGCACTTTGCCCCAGCACCAGAGTTGGGACCCCCAACTGCTGTGTGGCCGTCTGCCCGAGCCGGGGTATCGAACCTGGATCGATGGATTAGAAATCAGTTTGGTATAGGCACAGCGTTTTACACTCGTGTTGGCCCCAGCTCTTGTGTACCTATACCGTGTGTTAACCTTATGTACACACACAAATACACACACACACACACACACACACACACACACACACACAGATCATGACCAAACGACCAGTGGGTGTGATGACGTGAGCTCAGACCTCATCTTTAAGAATATCACATACACACACACACACACACACACACACACACACACAGAATGTGGTGTGTGTGTGTGTGTGTGTGTGTGTGTATGTGATATTCTTAAAGATGAGGTCTGAGCTCACGTCATCACACCCACTGGTCGTTTGGTCATGATCATGAGGATTCATGACCTGGTTGACGTGCGTCTTGGGTGACGGCATCATGACCTGTCGTTCTAAAATTTTCCTCCCTCTGGCCAACCCTTCCGGAGCCGGGCCCCGGGAAGTTGGCCGTG
The DNA here is from genome assembly GCF_036320965.1 of Panulirus ornatus. Lineage (NCBI taxonomy): Eukaryota > Metazoa > Arthropoda > Malacostraca > Decapoda > Palinuridae > Panulirus > Panulirus ornatus. Next base: position 88,633,900 of record NC_092224.1, read on the forward strand.
TTGACTCAACGCTCCTGAGACTTTTGATAGAAAGTGAGACAGACGCAGACAGCTACAGACATTATGTGGGTGACGGTGAAGATGAGCTGGCTAACACCGTAGAACAGCAGCAAAACAAAAGAGCCTCGAGATTGAAGCCGTCGGTTCATACGTGATAGAAGGAGACCAAGAAAGTACGGCAGGGACTTGAAGACGACGATGGTCACAAACTACTACGACAGACGAATCAGAGATCACGACGACAGTCCAGATGGGGAACATCACCCTTGGTTACCTCGAAGCCCCACAACAACACTCAGGGAGGCTCCTGTCATCCTCTGCTGGAGTACACAATGAACAAGACTCACCTCAGCTTAGCGTATCTCCTTTCGGAAGATTCAAAGACACGATATAGATACAAACACACATCCAGTCTGCCCGGAATATACAAATAAGGCATTAAAAACGAAGTTCCAGAGAATCACACACACACACACACACACACACACACACACACACACACCAAAAGACTTTAGTTACGCCAAACACCTGTACACACACACACTTCGTCTTCTCTTCTATGTCAGACTATTCATTCTTCTGTCCCACCCCTTTCCTCTCTTCTCTACCCTCCCCCCTCTTTTTTTTTTTATGTGTAGGAACTCTAGCCTTTGGTCGGCGTTGAAGTTGTTGGTCAGGACAACCTCCTCAGTCTTCATGTTAGTGTTGTAGACTACAAAATTGATGGTCTTCGTTGGGTTGTGATCCTCTGGTATGGGTTCTCCTGATGCTGTTGGTGGTGGTCTTCGGGTTACGTTCATCGAGGACGTTTCACGCCCCAAAGGAGCTCGTCTCACCCTGCCCTCGCGGAGCGAGTGGCCTCGAAGCTGCAGGAAACCATCCCTTTGAAGGGAACCTGCGTCTGCATAACTCACAAACGGTTTGATTGATTGTGTATAAGTATGTATCATTACGGATCAGTTACTACACAGATGATATTATGTTATAGCCTTTCATCAGTTAACACGATGGCCACGTCTGCTTGCTCCAAGAAACCGTCAGATAAACAAAGGCGCATCAGCAGCCGCATGATGATAATCTCCTCCGGCGGCGCGGGAGTGTACTGCGCAGAAGCAGCAGCCGCCATCTCGTGACGTCACGGCTCCCCCAACCCCGAGCAGCACGCTATCTCGCTTTGTTTATTAACAAAGCTTTTTGTGGTCTGTGGGGGAAGTCCGACCCTAAAGGTTAAGAGACATGGGACCGGACATGTTCGTGAGGGGGGTTTTGTCGCTACTGTGCTGCGTCTCGTAAGACAAGTATATATGATTTGATATCTATCGTGTGGACTTAACCCCACGCCAACAGGATCGTCGCGACCGCTTGAGACACATTCATCCACAGGGAATTCGGCGAAGTGATGGCGATTGACGTTTCGTTTTCGACTCATGTTGTTATATCCTTCTATATCCACAACATCTGTAAGACCATGAATTCGCTTCGCAGGAGCATGCGTGGCTAGGAAGTGGGAGAGTGGAGGTGGGTAGTGTTGGTGAGGGTTGGGTAGGGAAGGAGGTACAATGACGGATGGTGAAGGGGGAGGCGACTGGCTTTGGGAGGGGAGGGAACAATCACCACAGATGGAGCTTCACACCCACCCACCATCCTTAACAAACCCTCCTCCTCCTTCTCCTTCACCCTCCTTGGTCGCCACTAATTATATAATATGGGTAAAAGTTATTCCACTGAGCCAATCCTCGAAGCTCTGCCGCGTCAAGACTTTGAAAATCAGCCGTCCAATCAGAAGAGAGTATTCCAAGAGTGCTCGGTTGTGATTGGTTTCCTTGAACACAAGCTGGAGGTGATCACTCTGGGTGACGAGGGAGGGGGGAGGGTTTCCACTACTCCTTGCCTCTTCTCTCCCGCCATCTCCTACACGCCTAACTCTTGTGTGCGTTACGATACGTTACGTTACGTCACAAGATGCTCGCCGCTTGACGAGACCCTCGCTGCGTTACGAGGCATTACGTGTGTATTATGGTTCGATAGTTCCTATGCTTGTTATGAGACGACGTGTTGCGTCATCGCGTGTTTACGCTTGCGCAACGATCCACTTCATCTTAATCGCTCCATCTACCTACGTCGTCCCTCATGATTGGCGCAAACTAGGGCTTTATACAGGCAGTCAACAGTCTTAAAAGTACAGTTATGCAAATGATATGTCAAGTGCAGATCAGGGTACAGAGGTGGGTCTTATGAGAATCCCATGTGTTTCGTACACTAATAAAGATGTTATTAGAAAGGAACTGCCACAGTTCTCTTGAAAGCAGATAGTGTAGTGCGAATTGGCGCTAGTAGTCCCATCTTCCATCCCAGTGTGAAGTGTGAAGTCAAATACGTACGTGGAGGAAATAACCAGAGATCAGAAGACTACACGTTTTCCGAGCTAGGTTCAAGTTATGCCATAATTACGACCGGGGGAGGGGGTTGGCCTAATCTGGCTGGAGACGTTGATTACGTGAAGTGTGAAGTGTGTATCTCCTGAGATTTAGACACAGATTAGAACACTTTGTGTCTAACTGTGACGAAAAAATGAAAAAGAGAACAGAGCGGTTTTGGGATGGGTCTAAACACAAACCCTGCGAGAAAGGGCACAACATCATATTATTGATGCTAAGATACCCAAAAATTCTGAGTTTGTGTCCACTCTTTAGTTGAAGTACATGAGTTTACTGTACTGGAGGACTGTAAGGTGATGTCATGAACCGACCTTGTAACATCTACTGTCATAATTATCTGCTCACTGGGTTATAACAAAGACCTTTTGTGACCTCTGTAATCCTCTATTGTGCAACTGCTCACAGGATGAACATGGCTACCACAATGAACTAGACGCTGTAAGGAGCACAGCACAGGATGGTGTTAATGAGCACTGACCTATCCGGACTCGTATGCATTCCTACATGCATATGACATCATGTCCAACATCATTGATAATAGGGAATGAAACAACACACAGCGACAGAAGAAAAGTCCCCTTGATACATGCGTGGTATTTAAAACATGCCTCAAACACACACACACACACACACACACGCACACACACACACACACACACACACACACACACACACACACACACACACACCTAATTTTGATACTGGTGCTGATCCCGCGTGGGATTGCTGACTGATCACTAACGCAGTCATTACATATACAGCTCATCTTACCATCCCTGGCGCTACACTGATGACTCGAAGGTTAAATGATAATCATTTCGTGACTAACATGTCCAGTCCAGTTGGTTGAAGATAGCCTTATCACGACTAAGGTTTTTTTTTTTTTTGATAAAGAGTGAGTTTTCTAAATTGAATTGAAGCCATGAGCAACATAGCAGACCAGAAGAGTAACAGTCTAACCTCAAAATGAAAGAACTTGTTGCTATCGCGAGACAAATATGTAAAGAAAATATGGTAGATGCCTTTTACTCATTTTCTTTATGGGTAACTCTAAGAAAGGGGAAGGTTATAAACTTCGAGCATTTGCAAATGGTAAAGGCGGTCTGAAACACTTGCAGCAGCGACGGAACGAATGACTGAGCTTAAAGTGGTCGGGAAAATATGCAGGTGAGTGAAACTAACTCACTCCTCGAAGCAAAGCCTTGGGAAAATATGAAGAAAATCACTGGTCAGAAAAGCGAGCAAACATCACATCGTAAACTGTTGGAAAATAAGAACGAACTGATCATCAACCAGGCGTAGACGTAGTTCTGTGTCTTGCTGTCACCCCAAGACTGGAGAAAATAGAGAGATAGAAAGATGATCTCACCAAATTCATGCTGAGCAAGCAGCATGACCCGTCATGTCTCATGATAGCGAGTATAAGCATAATGCAGCGCTTGCCAGGGGTGAGGTTAAAGTTCTCCTGGGGGAGGACGGTAAGATCACTCACCCTGGGGAAGGACGGTAACACTATACAGAGCCCCTGGGGAAGGATGTTATAATGACGTTCGTACATGGGACAAGGCTAGAGTAGCGAGTACAATAATGCTTATGACATCACCATGACATGTAGTACTTGGTAACCTGTTGTTGTTAAAGCTGTATACGACGTGTTAAACTATGAGTCAGCAGCCATCTCGCTGGCCTGATGGTATCATTGTAACATTACCAAGATATGATCAAGTAGAGGATCATATCCTCATCTCCATGAGGGGTCGCCTGTGCACTACTTCATGAACAGGTGGTACGCATCATGTCGCCTTAAAGCAACGGGTTGGTCAAGCATAGGCAAAAGGTGCATGACTCTTGTCATAACTTTACTAAAGGTACATGGAGACAGACGGCACATCCAATACAACGCATCTCTTGACTTGAGAATAGCGGTTCTTGTTGCTAATTGGCGAATCATATTTTGTAAATAAACTATAATGGATGTAGGTGGTCGGGTCGACATTTCTAGTAGATGCTGAGTCGTCTTATAATCAGAAGTTCTGATGTTTTTGATGGTGAAAAACTGGTTATAATTCTCCAACTCAGCGTTCATGCTGGAGTGTAGAGTCCCATATGTTGTATAATTCACCAGTCACTATTAGCGTCTCTTAAAATCATGTTCAGAAAGTCCCACGGTATTATCACAACTGGTTAGGTTATGTTCATAACCTACAAATCAAAACGAGTGATGAAGTGTAAACCATTATTTACATACACGCAGCCTGTCATAGTTTTAGCCATATTTTCTGTTTCTCCTGCAGAAAAAGAAAAAAAGAAATTAGGAGGGACCATAGAGGAATTAGGAACGGCAAGAGTAGACCATCAGAACATTGGGAATTGAAGATCTACCAATTGATGACGTCAAAATTGAAGATGAACCAAATGATGACGCCAGCACAGACAGCTTCATAACCTGTTGATTATCTATCCTCACTACTTACCCTATGTACTTTTGGAATCAAGAGTGTAACATGCTTGACTTCTCAAACATGATACAGACATTTGAACTTTATTGGTCAAGGGATTTAAATCAAATTGCTGTGGATTTCCTGGCACACAAGTCTCCGAGAGCATGATGATGTTGAAGCATCACCAGAACTTACATTTGAGAAAGACGCCTTTGATCAAACCAAACCGCAGTGCAGCGTCTAATGTTGCTGACTATGGTATCACGCAAGGGCACATCCAGGTTCGAATCTTGGCCACGACAGTCGGCCTGCAGGTAGCCCAACTGTTCATCATCCGCTCGGGGTTGGTCGATAGACTGGGTACCTGGCTTAGTCTTGGGTATGTATATATAGGTAACATAAACATGCATTTAGCTGCTCTTGCTGATTCAACTAGAATTAAAGAGAAAAACAAAGAAACAACACAACACTTTATTGTTAACACCAATAATACAATCACTTGCCTTTACTCGTAAGAAAGACTTGTAAGCTTATGTCATTAACCAACTCCATAACACCTCATGTTATGATCAACTTCCTACTGGGGTCTGACAAAGAGCCTTTGTGATCTCTGTCATCCATGTTGCTCTTCCTCTCACAGGATGAGCATGGACGCCTCAGTACGTGAGCCGCTGATACAAGCGAGTTCTCCTCTAAGTTCACGTATGTGGGCAGAGTCGAGTACTGTATCTGAGTTAGGCTACACAGATGGGTTGAGGTCAGCTTACTCAATGCAGTAAAGATACTAAACGGTGAAGAGAGTGTGTGTAACATAAGAACAGATTCCAGCAAGTCACAAGCAATACAAAGGAATACAAAGACATTCAAACAACAACAGACCAGTGGTTCCTTCGAATCTGTTTGCGGCAGTAGAATATATCAGAAACTCACAAATTAGTGTGGTAAAAGTTAGATGGTATACAGATGACTCAGAGGGAATAACCTGCAAATTGTCATTGTGGCTAAGTATGCGCAAATGATTTAAGTCGTGGACATGGAGCGAAGTATTTATCAAGTTTATTCTTAGAAGTATCTATAGTACTGCATTCTACCATTGTAATCAGCAAATTGTTTCATATGTTAAAAATCCTCTTGAAGAAGTGCTTCGCCTCATTCTAGATAAATTAGAGGAATCAAGTCTTAAGTATCTTGATAGATCAAGAATAACAAAGCCTTTGATACGTCTGAATGCTTATATTAGATCACCTCTTAACCTTTTCTTTCCGAAACTAAAGAGATTCAAGTCGTTTAATCAGCTCTCGTAGGATTCGTTTCTCAGTCAGGGAATAATCTTCGTAGCTCGGCGCTGTACTCTATATTCTAAGTCATTTTTAGGTAGGATGACCCAAACTGAACACAATATTCAAGATACGGACGAGCAAATGAAACGTAAATTTCTCTGGACTTAGATTTGAAGGACGAAACCTATGAATCAAGAATTTTGTTCGATCTTCTCACTGCTTATGTGCACTGCTTACTTGGTTTTAGGTCGCCCAAGTCTTTTCCTCGTTTATCCTTTGCAATTCAACAGAATGCATACTGTAGTTTGCCCATTCATTTTACTTTCATTCTTTACTGTCAATGTGTAAAACTCTGCAATTAAAGATATCAAAACTCATTTGCCACTTATGAGCCCGGGTCATCAGTTTGTCTATGTCAGTTTGAAGCTGTAGACGTTCAAGTTCATTTGTGGATATAATTCCCAGCCTTGTAAGGCCAACGAATTTTGATATCTTGCAAAGTAATGATTATCAATATCATTATGAGAAAGAGAACCGGTCCCAAGATTGATCCTTGTGGCACTCCACTTGTTACGTCTAACCATTCTAAGGCTTGACCATTAATTAACCAATTAGTTAACCAATTTGCTCGTAATCTTTGATGCGGAACCTTACTAAAAGCTTTTCGAAAGTCTGTATAGATAACACCAGCTGCTTCACTTTCGTCATACGTCATGAAAGAAATCAAGCAGAAACGTCAGACATGAACGATTTCGTCGAAAACTATGTCGAGAGTCACTTACAAAATAGTGGTTCTCTGAATGGTAAACAATGCTATCTCGAACGATGGTTTCCATAAACCTTGAACGTTAAGTTAATTGGACGTAATTTCTGGACGGTAACAAATAACCTTTTTTTGAATATCGGTGTTTTATTGGCCAACTTCCATTCCCCTTTCTTATCAGTGAAGCTGGATTCGCCACATGGGTTGTGTCTTCGATCGTCACTACCCATTTAGGTACAGGTATGTTAAGATCTACCATGATAAAGTCTTGTTCTGTACAAAATCTGCTGACTGATAATAAAATCTTTCCCCGTCTACCTCTTATGTGTGTGTGTGTGTGTGTGTGTGTGTGTGCAGGAAGGGGTAGGGGAGTTTTAGTCTTGCTTATATTTTCTTACTTTATCTTCTTATCTTTGAACCCGCTGAAACAAGATGTTTTATACTGTCTCATGGGATGTTGGTTTCTGTGTCACGCGATGTTTGCCACTGCTGTGTGTGTCGTGTGATGTTTGCAGCTGCTGTGTTACGAGATGTTTGCAGCTGCTGTGTCACGAGATGTTTGTTGCTGCTGTGTTACGAGATGTTTGTTGCTGCTGTGTTACGAGATGTTTGTTGCTGCTGTGTTACGAGATGTTTGTTTTTGCTGTGTTGCGAGATCTTCGTAGCTGCTGTGTTACGTGATGGTCGCTGTGCTGCCGACAAGTTCGCTGACGATGAGCGGTCATGAGAGAGAGAGAGAGAGAGAGAGAGAGAGAGAGGTGTGTTCTGGTCCATTCGGCGGCCGACTATCGTGTGGCCGTCTGCCACAGCTGAAAGCCCCGAAGGTCGACTTCTCGTTTTTAGTATCCATTCTTTTCTTTCTTTTTTTTTTTCTTCTTACCCTCCTCGTTTACTCTGTTTCCTGCCAGTGATTAGTATGGCGTACTTTTTAAGTCTGAGATGTTTTATGTTGGGGTAGAATCATCATTACCCCAGCTTTCTTCTGGGTGAGAATCTTTTCCGTTTTCTTTTTCAACTGAATTATATCCGCTCTGACTCTGTTTGTCTGTTCGTTTGTATGCTATAAAGTCATACTTTGTATTTACATTAAATTCTGTTCTGAAATTAGGTAAAAGTTAAGAGATAGGTAGATAGGTTTTGATGCATGTTTGTGAAGGATGAAAGTCAGTGATGTTAATTTCGTCGTACGCCCGGCAGCGCAGGTGCTGCTGCCGCGTCTCGCCTTTTTAAGTGCCCGCTGGAAAACGCTCATACGGCATTAAAGGTAATTTAGGTATTTATCGTACATCGCTCGTTTTGACTTAGAAGCTTTGAAATAATATTGTGTGGAGTCACTCTACATATAGTATACATGTGAAACATAAGTTCAAAATAATCTCGTTATCAAAATCTATTGTGGGCTTGAAATGAAGATTATATGGCATAATGTGTCAAATATTCACAAAATAACGAAATGTCAAACACAACAAAGCAAGACTAATACTGCTTTAAGCACCAGGGCTTTGCTCTGGTGCTTTCACGAGGAAAAAGATATATCATTTAAGTTTACTATACCGTTGATTCATGTTTAGGGTCGTTCATGACAGCGACTGGGTGAAATGGAAAGATGAGACTTAATTACCAGTTCTGTTCCTCCTGTGAGCCAGTGGTACTGTAACGATGGAGAGTCTTATCTTCATCCACGACCTTTGCCTTTGTTCATCATGGTCGAACGACTGATTAGAACATATGCAAATTTCATGTTTCAACAGAAGCGTTTTGTTTTACTGTCACTTCGCTGAGTGGTGGGTCGGGAGGAGCCTTCTGCTTTACTATCCTGTCTCCATCTATAGTGGTGGGTGGGGAGGAGCCTTCTGCTTTACTATCCTGTCTCCATCTATAGTGGTGGGTGGGGAGGAGCCTTCTGCTTTACTATCCTGTCTCCATCTATAGTGGTGGGTGGGGAGGAGCCTTCTGCTTCTGGGTATCATCTCAGTAGTTGGTTCAATTGAAACATTCCCTCACTGGTCACTAATATGTCCACTGATCTTTGATTCTTTTTTAGATATACCTAGACCATATGACACTGTCCTTACTCTTGGGAATGTGACACGAGTTACGAAACGTTGTGTTGTGTGGTGTTATATTGTTGTATTGTGTTGTGATGTGTTCTGTTGTGATATGTTGTGTTGTGTTGTGTTGTAATGGCTTTACTTTTGCTATGAACTTTGGCCAGATTATAAGTAATCTACATGAACAGTATAAGAAAATCGATAGACAAGTTGGGGACATCAGCAAGAAACTTATGAATGCTGAATTAGCAGTCATATATTCAGTGAAGAGTGTTTGAGAGATTTGCCTACACACACACACACACACACACACACATATATATATATATATATATATATATATATATATATATATATATATATATATTAGCTAGTTACTTTGAGACAGTCACACCTGAAAGGAAATTTGGATTCTTGTATCATTTACCTGACATTGTGGCAACAGTGCATTACGATGTTCTGCGCTGGAAGCAGTTCACTCTTGGATGTGTAACTTCTGAAGATGACACATATAGTGAACACAAGAGTATTTCATTCTTACCACCTGATTTCAGTCAAGTAAACCCTATGACAGCGGATCAACATCAGTGTCTCAAGGCGGATGGGATCACATGAGAAAGACAGACAACAGAGAATCCTTTGACCTTATAATTCCTTTTTTCTATATCTATACTTCTTCTGTATACATGAGAATGTTTGGCAGAAGGTGTGCATACAGGTGATCTCATGATGGACATTAGTTAAGTCTGGTCTTAATGATACCAGCTGCTGATGAAGGTAAGAAGAATACGATACACAATAACAGTCATCTTTATGATCATGCAAGATGATAACTCTTTAATTATAGTAGTAATAAAAAGTATGTTATATATATCTATGAATCCAAAATCAGTTATTGACTAGTATTTCAGAGCAGAAGTCTGGTACATGGTGGGTCTCTTTGTTTAACTGGCTCTGTGTTTCTGTGGTTCTTATGGTGAAATGTGATCCACCGCATCTATCTCTCATCAGGTTTGGGTTGGTCCAGCAAGTTGTTGAATCGCCTCTGATCTAAATGCAGGAATAAGATGACTGTGTATAACATCTGTATAAATAAGAACTTAACTCTTTCCATTTGAGGTGAATACGAGCGAGAAAAGGAAGTGTGGAGTTAATGTGTTTACCTGCTTGTGAACCACCATGATAGCAGGATGTATTAAGGTGTTGAGCAGCGCTCCCGCAGGAGGCCACGCCACACAACAACTGTGGGAATAGCAACGAGAAACATCCAGAGTATATTGCCAGCTGTATCTCATCATGAATGCAAGACAGTCTCTCGTACTTTATCTTCTGCGAGACGTTCATGCAGTCTGGTTTCCATATGAATGACTCGTCAGTCTGTGAGGCTAAGAAGTTCGTATTAGCACCATGTTCCACCAACTTCATTCAACAGAGAAAACTTCAGTTCCAGATATGTGGTATCTTGGATCTCTCAGGAAAACCATCTTAAAAGGTCCTTGGAAAATACGAAAGGCAGTCTAAATATGTAAGAACCAGGAACTGAGGGTGTCCATTTCTCGTACTGACAACGAAGGATTCAAGACTTAAGCAGAGGCATAGGAAGCTTTTTCACGTCAGCAGAGACTCGAAGTCCTATAGGTTAAACAGGAACGGTCAGTGTCGTTCATAGACACTAGAAGAAAAAAAATAAATGGGGTTTAGTTAAGAGCCCTGAGGCACTCCACAAACATCTTGAAACCACCAAGAATAATCTAAGACTAAACAAAATATAATGATGTTGTGATTACTAGTATCAAATGCATTTGAAAGACCCTAGAAATATCGGAAATTTGCTCATATAGTCCTTTGTAAATATGTTGATTGAAGTTGTGTTCTGCAAACCTAGTTAGACTTTTCATCTCTTTTTGACAAGAGAAAAGCAAAGGATCATACGAAAGCTGGCGATGAATTGCTCTTTCTATAATTGTTTTGAGACAAGGATAGATGCATGTAGGTCATTGGTTGATCAGCACCAAGCGATCTTTTCCAACACACACTAAGAAGTATTGTGGTAATCTTCTTCAGCTGAGGAATATCCTCTTCCTCGTGGGAGTACAACAGGAAGATTACATTACCGCTTCTGTTACCCTCAGGACTCAGTGTGGCGAGACGTTCACACACACACACACACACGTGGACGGTCTACCTCCAGGGATTCCAGGATGCACTGGGCTTGCTTTTCTTCTCTTTTTTTTGTTGTAACTGGGGAAAAAAAGAGAGAGAAAAAATATTGGTGTGAGTGGTTGAGGCATAAACTCCTCAAAGTTACTCGCGAACTGTGGTAATGACTTACCCACTGCGTGACCAACGTGTACAAAGTGGCCACTAAATACATTGGAAATTACACTGGGATCACCAGTGGAATCACCAATGTCTGAGTCATTTAAGAGAAGACAAGTGTGTTGCTCTGACTTTTCTTCTTACGTTTTCAGGTTAGTGATATTCAATAGGGATTTTGGATTTCCCCTTTCAAGCATACAGCTTTTGTTTCGAATGCTCGTAACATATAATATTTACGTGGGCAGCAGACGTGTATAAGTTGACGATCTATGAAGTGATTTATATAATCCTCAAAAGCATTTAGAGAAGTTACACTCGACTTAACCCTTTCAGTTTAGAAGACACAGGTGTTTAACTCTATTTAAGTCAAAACGAAATCCTGATCACTCAGGTTGCAGAATGGCAGATCGCTGTGTAAACATGGACGTGACAATATATATCAGTCATCGGATGAGGTGATCATCTCACTAAATCTGACACTGAACTACTGAGGGGGCGTCTGGCGTGTGAGGTGTGGTTGTAAGATCCCGTCTTCTTCACCACCGCCAGCAGGAGGGTTGACCACCTCGGGCGGCGTGTCCTTCAGCTGTGGTTAATGGTGAGGGTGGTACTCATGATGGATCAGGGTTGACCTCGTCGTTTACACGGCGTGGGGCGGTCTTGACGGCGATGATTTGATGCAAGACTTTTTTTTCCCCTCTGGTGTTGAGTAAAGTGGGCAGAGTTTGGCGAGCACCTTCCTACCTGCTGCTGTATGGTGTGTAGTGTCTCGCTGTGTAGCTGGTGTGTCTGTTGGCCTGGACGGTCTGACGTAGGTAGGGACGAAGATCCGACCATTCCTTACAGTAAGACCTGCTTGAGTTTGCTTTCCTTAGATTCGCCAGGCCCTTGACTGACATAAGCTCCATGTATCACAAAGTCCTTCCCTCTAGTTTAGATATCCTTGATTGGGCTTAACCCCGTCCTTGATAACGATCATTGACCCTTTCTTCATTGATAACGATCTTCATATTTGAAAGTCAAGAGAGTTGTTGTTTGCAGTTTTCGCACCACTGCAAGTCTGTCTTCACGTTCTTGACGATACGTAGTTCTGGTAAGAACGAGGCGGCAGAGGACCGACCTGATTGGTCCCACTTCACTGGGCCTCATATGACAGATTACAGACATATAAATTAATTCTTCGAACGTATTCAGGGGTATGACTTATGCGGTCTTCTATGTTTCCTGACGCGATTCTGCGATTACCCGAGGTCGTCTCCAGCTGTCATTGGGTTATTGGTCGTCCAAGCAGAGGAGTGAGCTGTCCTAATTCACTCATTTCCTCTCGGGTTTTACCAGTTTGCAGGATTGTACTGACGGACTGGTCTTGCTTTTACGCATTTTGGGCGAGGGGTGTTGACATGACCCTCTGGGCCCTCCAGTTCTTTTCGTTAGAACTCGAGAACAGTGAACGGATTATCAACTTGCCCACCCCCCCCAGCCCCAGCCCCACTCACACACACACACACACACACACACACACACACACACACACACACACACACACACACACACACACACCTCATTCTTGCTTATAGATTACCTAAGTTTATCAAAAAGAATAACAAGAGAATCTTTGAAGGATTCGTGATGGGTCCTGACGATAGTTTTGACGTCAAGTTCTTGGTGTCTTATCATAACAAGCCGGGCTGGTGACGGTGTATATGTGTGTGTGTGTGTGTGTGTGTGTGTGTGTGTGTGTGTGTGTGTGTGTGTGTGTGTGCTGACGCTAAGGAGTTGGCTGGTGTACTACTTAGAAGCTAACTTATCCTTTACCAATTTGATATCAAAGTCATACGAGAGATCATAAAGTAAAGCAAACAAACAGCACAACACCGAGTGCTTTCAAAGCAGAACCTCACCACACAGCTCGTGATGAGACGCTCCACCAGTGCGGACGTCTCGCTCAGGTAGCACCACACCACAGGTGTCAGAACAGGTGTACGTAGTCGATGGCCAATTAGTGAAGCACAGACCAAGGTAATAGCCATGTGTCATAACTGGCCATATATCAGTAAACGGGCATGAACGAGCAGGTAATAATGATTACATCTAAAAACAGACGTTACGGTTCTACAGTTCCCAGTCGAGTGGTATAACGACACCAATATTTTGTGTCGATAATGATGAGTTTTCTTTTTTTTTTGTTTTTTTTCCAACGATGGGCTTCCAGAGTTACTCATGTGTGAGGGAGATGATCCGTGAACGCATCTGAGGGGCGTGGGGGGGTGGGAGGAAGCCCTCGAGATCTCCTCACAGGTGTTGCTGGATGGGCGGCTGCTGACTCATGACAGTTCTTCTCGTTGAGGGAGCGAGTGAGTACTGCGTCTCCTCCCCGTCCGCCGACCGTGAAGGCCCATAACACGTAGGATCGCTCGTCCACAGCTTCACCCCGTTGTCGTCTCGGACGCCACGAGAGGTGGTGGTAGTGGTGGCGGAGGCGTCAGGCGCTGTGTGACGTCTCCCGCTCCTCCACAAGAAGGTCGTGGATGTTGTTGATGCGTCCGTCTACCGTGACGACCACGTGTGGTAACCCCGTGGTAGTCCCCTGCGGAGTCATGGTGGCGCCTCCTGTGGCACCAGCAGCGAGGTAGAGCCAGATGACGACGCTACGTGCTCGTGCTCCCCCTCCTCAGGCGTTTCACCTCAGCCGTCGTGGGATTGTTTTTCGTCGACAGCCTCATCTTCCTCCCTCTTTTTTTTCCCCCCTTTTTCTTCCTCTAGTCTCGATGATTGCTCCCGAGGTCATGTGTTTGGAGGTGAGACTGTCTCTCGGCTACTCATATATATATATATATATATATATATATATATATATATATATATATATATATATATATATATATTCCTCAACATTCAGTACCCTTACGGAGTGTGAGATGGCAGGCCAAGCCTTACTGGCGTGGGAGAGTCGTCGTCTTTAGGTAAAGCCTCACTCACCAGCTAGCGAGGAGGTGCTTATCAGCGGACGTGAGCCTGCGCCGCCCGTCCACGGTGTGGAGTAGGTGGGTGGTGGTCGCCCCGCCTCATTCACCACTGTTCGTAACCCATAACTAGTGGTCCTCCTTAACCGCTACAGGTTGGTCGCTCTTACCTGCCTCAAACGGGGCACCCTAACCACCACTGAGATGGAAGCTACCCTGAACCAGAAGATGGCCAGGCGACATCGTTCATCATCAAAGGAGGTTTCAACGATAATTGTTACGGGATAATCACTCTAACCACCACGGAGGAAGACTAGGCTATAGTCCACACGAATGTTGCCCCAGGGACGGGGGGGGGGGGGGGGGGGAGATTACTCCCTTTAACCCTCACTGGAAGGTGTACAGCGTCCTTAACCTCCACATGTCAACAGCTAAGGTCCCGATAACCTCGAGTGGCTTGTGTCGTCTCTTTACTTCCTGTCGCTTTCTTTTGTACACCTCTCAGTCACTCGCACTCCATCCCTGCATATACCGTCTATATACCCCCTTGTCTTTTTCGCTAGCCCCAGTTGAGGTTCTAGAGATCTGGTTGTTCAATTGATTATATATTTATAGCACAATATTTCAGTAGTCCATAGTCAAGTCCTCGGTTAAGGCTAATCTAAACCATTGGACTATCTGAAAGTAAAACAGTGTACAACAAAACATGATGGAGGAAATGTGAAATGATTTGATTGATTGTGGCAATACCTGGTGCAATCTTGTAAAGAGAAATCAAATTCATGTCATGGTAGAATATCGTACAAATAACCATTACTGTTTGTCAACCTTGGTATTAAGTGAATCAATTATAATTTTTCACCCGATGATCAATTATGAGATTCAAACTGATTCCCGGAATTGCTTACGCCTCCATTAACAAATAAGGGTGATCAGTTACGCCGCAAGCGATCCCCATTGACAGGCTGTCCATATACCACCCTTAATGATAACCATGTACACACCATTAGACCGGCAGTAAGAACAAAGAGCTAACCTCTCCCATTAGCTGCCTTGGTTGAGCCTCCCTCAGCCACGGAGATGAACTGCCTTACCTCACTCACCATATACAGCTCGTCATCATCACTAGCAGTCGAGCAATTCTCGAAGTGCGATCAAATTTCCTCTCTCTCTCTCTCTCTCTCTCTCTCTCTCTCTCTCTCTCTCTCTCTCTCTCTCTCTCTCTCTCTCTCTCTCTCTCTCTCTCTCCAGCACCTGGTGGACCCCCTGCGTATCGTCACGGGTTGCCGGCTCCACCTGCCTGCCTGCCTGCCCTAACTTTCGCCAGCTCACCACCGGCGAGCCAGCCACTCGGGCATGGCACACCCTCACTTCTCCTCCCTTCATCACCCTCCTCGTCCTTCTTGATTTTCCTCCTTGATCTCCTTCGCATTTTCTTCTTCCCGTTTTCTCTTTCATCCTCCTCCCGCACTTTCTTTTCTGATGCTTCTAATACCTTCCTCTCGTTTTCTTTTCGCCTCATTTCTGTTAGTGTTCTTTGTTTATCTGCATTCTTCTTCCTCCCTGTTTCCTCCTCGTGCCTGTATATCTTCTCCTCCTTCTAATCTTTCTCTTTTTATGTTTATAATTTCTTTACTCGTCTTATTTCTTCCCATCTTTCTCCTGATTCCTTTGTTCTTTTCTGTTCTAATCACTCTTCCCCCATTTCTTATTTCCCTAGCCATCTTCCCTTCCTTCCTATATTTCCTTTTCCTGTCTTTCTTTCTTTCCCACTCTCATTTCTCTCTTTTTTTACATTCTTCCCCTCGCTTCTGACGCATCATTTTCTAGTCATCACCACTTCCCATTCTCTGTATCTTCCACAGTTGTTGGATATCTTACACAATCATCATGGCTAAAAGTTTTCTTAAATTCAACTACTGGAACATTTTTCATAGGATTTACAAATTTTCAGAGTTTTCATATTTCAAAGTTACGACGTATTTACGTAAGTTATGTGTACATCAATGAGTTGGTGTTGGAATTATTGAGTGTTCCTTTTCCTATTTCGTTATATACAAGTGTGTGAGTTCGTAACACCTGAAGAAGCTTCAGTGTCCCAACTTTTCCCACTGGTGATTATACGCTGATGAAGTCCTTAATGACCCTAACAGTCGATAAGGCAATTCGAGCAATCGCCTAACTATAAGTTTTAGTAGTAGTGATTGGTGATTGGGGTTCATAGTTTCCTAATTTCCAGGTTCGATCACTCGGAGCAGTTACTTACTGTTGTCGCCTATTACAGTCACCTGTTACTGTCATCTGGTGTACAGTCACCTAGTTCATTCACGTAGCGCAGTCACCTGGTAATGTCATCGTAGACACTCACCTCGTGGAGTCACCTAAGAACTATGTGTCACTCACCTGCCACATTCACCTGATGTGTTTGCCTATCAGAGTCACAAGACAGTCACCTACCACAAGCGTTTGACACAGTCACTTCACAGTAGGTCATAGTCATTGGGAAAGGCATTAGAAGGTACAGAGTTCCAAAGCTTGAATAGATATGAGAGTAGGAAATTTGATAGAGAATAAGGTTTTAATTCAACTCTGACTAAAGAGAAGTGGAATATTAAGATATGCAAGCAATACTCCATACTGGGCCAAGTGAGGCCTATGCTAATATGAAACAGCTGCTTGTGAGGAAAATAATTTGGGCAACTATACAACACCCCATTTTTGAGGAAGTAGATTCGGTAGCTTTTTTTTTTTACGTGAGGTTTCCAGAGTAGAATGAAGGATATGGCAATGAGTAACATATCATGGTATTGCGGGATTGAACTGAGAAATTGAAAAGAAGGAAATATGTGATAACTTAGAAAGAGATACAGGTAGAAATTTCGTTTTGGCGCTGTTGAGTTCAAACGTGTTACTGCTTCCTCCTTACGAGATACTGTTGCACAGGTTAGAATCTAAGAGATAGAAATACATGCAGTGAGAGGGAAGAGAAAAAAGCGAACATGAAAGTGAGGAGAAGAGGAACAGTAAGGTGAAGTGAGTGCAGTGGAGTCGTCGGCATAAAGAGTGAACAGGGATAAAGATAAAAGAAAGAGGTTCATTTACAGAGACAGGAAATAGGTTAGGCGATAGGACACAAACTTGTGGAAGAACACTGTTGATAGAGTAAGATGGGAGGAGGTTGCCACATCAACAACTACACGATGAAACGACAGGTAAGGAAACTATCTATGAAAGAACAGGGAGACGTCAGAAAGAAGCATACCATTCCGTGGAAAGATCAGGTGGTATATTCGGATAGAGACTTAGTATCAACCCGTAAAATGTGAAAAGTATCCTCTTACAGGAGACTGTGACCCCCCATCTGGTGTACGTAATGGAGTAATGACCACTCTTCTTGCTTAGCTAAGCATGGACATCCGCCAGTAAACGCCGCTTCGGTCGAGCGGTTAGAATGAGATGGCAAAGAGCTCGAGGTCTCCCCTCCCAGGTGAGGGGAACGAACCTAACAACACCACAGAAAACGGAGTCTCTCAGCTCGGGAAATGCGGGAACTCGATCAAACCGTCATATACTAATTATGAAAAAAAGTAGTTTGTAAATACTTGGTTGAAACGTTCAAGCTCTGTGGACCATAAAGTCCAGTGGAAATACCGCTGGAGGGGAGAATACTCTGGTATAAGAGAAAAGATATGAGTAACTGTACCTTGCTCAGATGAAATCTATATGTTCTCTTAGTTGATAGAGGAGGCACATCAACTGGTGCTTTCTTATTCAAGAACTCCAGACGTGTGCCTCCTCAGTATTTGGTAAACAATTGTTTAATGGATTTGATGAATTACCTGGAAGTAGCTCTCTTAATATAATATATATAAAAGCGTTAACATAGTGTATGTTAAGGTTACCATTTTATATATATATATATATATATATATATATGCACACAGAACTGAATACGACAGGATATCTAAAGTTATCAATCTTCTTTCTTATGTCTTCTAATTTTCTCTATATTATTCTATCATTAGGTGGGTGCTCAAACATCAGTTGTTCAAAATTGTCCATTTTATTTCAGTCAAGCTTCAAAAAGGCATTATCAGGAATAGTTTGAAACACAGAACAATATAAAACAAGGTAGGAATATAACAAATCCATCACTAGATACACTAGATCGGGTCAAGAGAGACCATTATTATCCGGGAGTGGAGTTGAGGTCAGGTTGGGCTTGTTTTATTCACTCTGACTTTCGTAACGCAGGACCGGGTGGGTCAGTGACACGTTCCTCCTGTCCTGAAATGGCGGACTCGGTAGCTTGTGGCGGGTCAGTGACGTGTTCCACCTGTCCTAAAACGGCATTAGGTCTACGTCGTACTGGTGAGCCATCAAAGAGCTGTATGGCGGTGGTCATGTTTGTCTGAATGCTGATGACAGGTGCTTCCTCTCTCTAATGTGAATGGCTTCTAATATCTGTAGTCTCCTCCGATTACTGCAACTAGTAATGATTTTGGTGTTATTCACTATAATCTCCTTCGTTTATCTCGTTCCATGCTTTGTCCATGATCTTTGGTTACGCCTCATGAGTAAAGAGAGAGACGGCGGCTCAGGGTCCCTTAATATTACATCGTTACTCATAGACCACATCGGTACTCACAGACCACATCGTTACTCATAGACCACATCGGTACTCACAGACCACATCGGTGCTCACAGACCACATCGGTACTCATAGACCACATCGGTACTCATAGACCACATCGGTGCTCACAGACCACATCGGTAATCATAGACAACATCGGTACATACAGACTACATCGGTACTCACAGACCACATCGGTACTCATAGACCACAACGGTGCGATTCAAACTTCCAGAGCAGCCTACCATAGTGTTGTTCATTACGAGATGTTTTTGTCTTGGTTACATCCATGCACTACATTCAAACATTGCTTTCACTCCTTCCTTTGCTCCTTTTGTTTCCACTTTTAAGATCTGAAATGCAAAGAAGAGAGAGGGGTTTCCGTTGCCACCCCTCACAGTCGCCATGCATAACAAGCAGGGAATATGAGCAAAGCATCCTTTCGCTTGTGTTCTCAGGCATTAATAATCATCAACTCTTGGTTAGGTAATTGCAATAATTTTTCGTGCACACCGGAAGCAATAGCTCACAACATATGTATATAAAAAGAAATATCTCGTCTAATGTTCTTTTGATTAACTGAGCGTGCTTTTCTGATGTCTATATATCTATGATTACCCTAGAACCCCTTTCTGAAAAGGGGTTTTGATGTAACCTTGAAGCCATTTTTCCAGTGACCCCCAGCAACTCAAAGGCTGAGCAACACACAGTTGCAGGAACAGCTGGGATCCTCTGAAGTGAGGAGCTCTTTGAGAAGCTCTTCTTCATCATCTGGCAAAGCAACAGCCTCGCTAAAAGTAACTTTTCACTCTCGTTGTAACTTCGAGCAGGTGGGGTCCGGTAGCACCATACTTTTCTGATTGAAATGATAAACTTAATTTGTCTAGTCGTTGTTTACAAACGCTGCGCGTTGTCTCGCTTGCCGCACAACGCTGCCAGGTGTATGAGGTAATTTGAGGGTATGTACAAGCTTATCAGATGAGTTGTATGTTATTTTGGTAATTGTTTGTGTGTCGGATTCTCAATATCATAATCAATACTTTCAGTCACAGTCTAAAATGCAAATTATATTTGTGAAGTATATATTACGTCAAGTAGAAGTTATCGTCTCGGAATTATATTATTCAGAATATAATTCATAAACTACGTTTTCTTTGTTATGTTCCAAGGAAATATACGTCACTCGTTTAACCACCTTCTTCTCCCTCCCTCCCTCCCTCCCTTTTTTTTCCTTCCTCGACCAGCGTCTGTAGTGAACTAAACGGGTCATCAAGACGACGCTGAAAGGACATAACAGAGAACAGATTACTAGACCAGGTTCAGAAAATCTATATCAAAAGTTTAGAAACGTGGGTTAGATTCTGTTTCATAATTGGTCAGAAAAAGGTTCTACTAATTTGAAAAATGTATAATCCTTTGTCGGCTACAAGCTTTAATGACAAGAAAGAAAAATGTATATATATAGAACTCACGTACAAACTATTAATCTTTCTTAGTGTAGATATATTTCAGATCTTAAATAGTTTAGCATCATCGCTTGAGAGTGCTATTGACACACCAGAAGTTTGAGTAGTGCCAAGACCACCTCGCTGAATAAGTTATCATCAAACAAAAAAAATTTTTTGAAGTATATCATTTTTCTTACATTTCGTCTGTCACCAGTGGTAGTAGAATGTCAGGTTTATCCCTCGTATATTGATTATTCTGTCTCTAAAGCCATATTGGCATAATTTTCACTATCTATTCTCATATCTATTCTCATAAGTGAAAATAAAATGTTAGATAAACTAATTCTATTCCTGTTAAGTGTGAATGCAGGCTCTAGTGTCACTTGACAAATAAACTTAGTGAGTAAAGTGAGAGAGTAAGTGTTAAGTTGAAACAAAGAGACACTTTTATAATTGCGATGTTCCATATTTCATCGTAACACACTCGTCATGGGATGAGGATCCGTGTGAGTAATATTGTGGAGGCTGTATGCGACGACCTGATCCACCCTAGGAAGAGTGGAAACGGATTTCTCCATGATAGATTGATAGATGTATAGATGATTCGATAGAGAGATAGACACACAGACAATGAAATAGATAGGTAACTAGATAGATAGATAGAGATTAGACATAGATAAGCAGATAGAGATAGATAATTAAGTAGATATATAGATACAGAGTGTATCTTACCGTCTTATACTTCCAGGTTCTGGTGAGGACTATACCCCCTGGAGGTGATTTCCCAGACCCTTCCCGGCTCCCGCTGGCGTGAGAGCCTCCGTCCGAGGTCCCATCCATAACATAATTGCCAGGGTGACCATCTGGCACCGAGAGACGCCGCGCCTCACCTTGCCATTCTCTGCAGCCGTCTCGAGATTCACTCGGGAATGACTCCAGACTCGCCAAGTGACCCCGCAGGTAAATAAGTAGATCATCTTTTAACTGCCGGGGAATATAACACTTTCCGTGAGACGTAAATAAGATGATGAGAGGGTAACTGGTGAGCCAGTAGTCTGGTGTTCCTCAAGGTTTCAGCCTACACCCACCTTTAACTATACCAACCCTCTCTATCTCTTACCACCCTTACCGCCTCTCCTCCCTCCCTTAGAGCACTCCTTCCCACCTTCCCTTACCCCCTTAATACCGCCCCCCCACTCCCTCCCTCTTTTACCCACGGGTCCCCTTAATTACCTCGCTTTTCCTGTGTGTTCATACGACTGTGTGTGTGTGTAAAGCGCTGAGTTT
Source organism: Panulirus ornatus (assembly GCF_036320965.1). Lineage (NCBI taxonomy): Eukaryota > Metazoa > Arthropoda > Malacostraca > Decapoda > Palinuridae > Panulirus > Panulirus ornatus. Next base: position 88,655,523 of record NC_092224.1, read on the forward strand.
ATCGTGGTTGTTGGAGCGGAGGGAAACATTCTTCTCTTTCGAATCGCTCAGTCTGAACACATGATCAGGGTTCTGGGTGTACAGACGATCACAATGTTGCCATGACCGTGGGAATAACAGCATGATTCTCTTTTTCACTGTAATTCTATTAGTGAAGTCAGTGGTCACGGATAACTACGTTTTCTTTTGAAATATCGATCGTGTGTTACTCCAGGCGGACAATTAAGAGGAGTATGGAAAAGAGGGAATGGGGCAGTTTATGAAGGGCATTATGACTAGATATTGTGGAATGGACAGTATAGAGAGAGCAGTGCGGATTTTACAGCAGAGAAAGGGATGTTTAGAACGGGCAGTGATATATATATATATATTATATATATATATATATATATATATGCACACAGAACTGAATACGACAGGATATCTAAAGTTATTAATCTTCTTTCTTATGTCTTCTAATTTTCTCTATATTATTCTATCATTAGGTGGGTGCTCAAACATCAGTTGTTCAAAATTGTCCATTTTATTTCAGTCAAGCTTCAAAAAGGCATTATCAGGAATAGTTTGAAACACAGAACAATATCAAACAAGGTAGGAATATAGCAAATCCATCACTAGATACACTAGATCGGGTCAAGAGAGACCATTATTATCCGAGAGTGGAGTTGAGGTCAGGTTGGGCTTGTTTTATTCTCTCTGACTTTCGTAACGCAGGACCGGGTGGGTCAGTGACACGTTCCTCCTGTCCTGAAATGGCGGACTCGGTAGCTTGTGGCGGGTCAGTGACGTGTTCCACCTGTCCTAAAACGGCATTAGGTCTACGTCGTACTGGTGAGCCATCAAAGAGCTGTATGGCGGTGGTCATGTTTGTCTGAATGCTGATGACAGGTGCTTCCTCTCTCTAATGTGAATGGCTTCTAATATCTGTAGTCTCCTCCGATTACTGCAACTAGTAATGATTTTGGTGTTATTCACTATAATCTCCTTCGTTTATCTCGTTCCATGCTTTGTCCATGATCTTTGGTTACGCCTCATGAGTAAAGAGAGAGACGGCGGCTCAGGGTCCCTTAATATTACATCGTTACTCATAGACCACATCGGTACTCACAGACCACATCGTTACTCATAGACCACATCGGTACTCACAGACCACATCGGTGCTCACAGACCACATCGGTACTCATAGACCACATCGGTACTCATAGACCACATCGGTGCTCACAGACCACATCGGTACTCACAGACAACATCGGTACATACAGACCACATCGGTACTCACAGACCACATCGGTACTCATAGACCACAACGGTGCGATTCAAACTTCCAGAGCAGCCTACCATAGTGTTGTTCATTACGAGATGTTTTTGTCTTGGTTACATCCACGTACTACATTCAGACATTACTTTCACTCCTTCCTTTGCTCCTTCTGTTTCCACTTTTAAGATCTGAAATGCAAAGAAGAGAGAGGGGTTTCCGTTGCCACCCCTCACAGTCGCCATGCATAACAAGCAGGGAATATGAGCAAAGCATCCTTTCGCTTGTGTTCTCAGGCATTAATAATCATCAACTCTTGGTAAGGTAATTGCAATAATTTTTCGTGCACACCGGAAGCAATAGCTCAAAACATATGTATATAAAAAGAAATATCTCGTCTAATGTTCTTTTGATTAACTGAGCGTGCTTTTCTGATGTCTATATATCTATGATTACCCTAGAACCCCTTTCTGAAAAGGGGTTTTGATGTAACCTTGAAGCCATTTTTCCAGTGACCCCCAGCAACTCAAAGGCTGAGCAACACACAGTTGCAGGAACAGCTGGGATCCTCTGAAGTGAGGAGCTCTTTGAGAAGCTCTTCTTCATCATCTGGCAAAGCAACAGCCTCGCTAAAAGTAACTTTTCACTCTCGTTGTAACTTCGAGCAGGTGGGGTCCGGTAGCACCATACTTTTCTGATTGAAATGATAAACTTAATTTGTCAAGTCGTTGTTTACAAACGCTGCGCGTTGTCTCGCTTGCCACACAACGCTGCCAGGTGTATGAGGTAATTTGAGGGTATGTACAAGCTTATCAGATGAGTTGTATGTTATTTTGGTAATTGTTTGTGTGTCGGACTCTCAATATCATAATCAATACTTTCAGTCACAGTCTAAAATGCAAATTATATTTGTGAAGTATATATTACGTCAAGTAGAAGTTATCGTCTCGGAATTATATTATTCAGAATATAATTCATAAACTACGTTTTCTTTGTTATGTTCCAAGGAAATATACGTCACTCGTTTAACCACCTTCTTCTCCCTCCCTCCCTCCCTCCCTTTTTTTCCTTCCTCGACCAGCGTCTGTTGTGAACTAAACGGGTCATCAAGACGACGCTGAAAGGACATAACAGAGAACAGATTACTAGACCAGGTTCAGAAAATCTATTATCAAAAGTATAGAAACGTGGGTTAGATTCTGTTTCATAATTGGTCAGAAAAAGGTTCTGCTGATTTGAAAAATGTATAATCCTTTGTCGGCTACAAGCTTTAATGACAAGAAAGAAAAATGTATATATATAGAACTCACGTACAAACTATTAATCTTTCTTAGTGTAGATATATTTCAGATCTTAAATAGTTTAGCATCATCGCTTGAGAGTGCTATTGACACACCAGAAGTTTGAGTAGTGCCAAGACCACCTCGCTGAATAAGTTATCATCAAACAAAAAATTTTTTTTGAAGTATATCATTTTTCTTATATTTCGTCTGTCACCAGTGGTAGAAGAATGTCAGGTTTATCCCTCGTATATTGATTATTCTGTCTCTAAAGCCATATTGGCATAATTTTCACTATCTATTCTCATATCTATTCTCATAAGTGAAAATAAAATGTTAGATAAACTAATTCTATTCCTGTTAAGTGTGAATGCAGGCTCTAGTGTCACCTGACAAATAAACTTAGCGAGTAAAGTGAGAGAGTAAGTGTTAAGTTGAAACAAAGAGACACTTTTATAATTGCGATGTTCCATATTTCACCGTAACACACTCGTCATGGGATGAGGATCCGTGTGAGTAATGTTGTGGAGGCTGTATGCGACGACCTGATCCACCCTAGGAAGAGTGGAAACGGATTTCTCCATGATAGATTGATAGATGTATAGATGATTCGATAGAGATAGACACACAGACAATGAAATAGATAGGTAACTAGATAGATAGATAGAGATTAGACATAGATAAGCAGATATAGATAGATAAGCAGATATATAGATACAGAGTGTATCTTACCGTGTTATACTTCCAGGTTCTGGTGAGGACTATACCCCCTGGAGGTGATTTCCCAGACCCTTCCCAGCTCCCGCTGGCGTGAGAGCCTCCGTCCGGGGTCCCATCCATAACATAATTGCCAGGGTGACCATCTGGCACCGAGAGACGCCGCGCCTCACCTTGCCATTCTCTACAGCCGTCTCGAGATTCACTCGGGAATGACTCCAGACTCGCCAAGTGACCCCGCAGGTAAAGAAGTAGACCATCTTTTACCTGCCGGGGAATATAACACGTTCCGTAAGACGTAAATAAGATGATGAGAGGGTAACTGGTGAGCCAGTAGTCTGGTGTTCCTCAAGGTTTCAGCCTACACCCACCTTTAACTATACCAACCCTCTCTATCTCTTACCACCCTTACCGCCTCTCCTCCCTCCCTTAGAGCACTCCTTCCCACCTTCCCTTACCCCCTTAATACCGCCCCCCCACTCCCTCCCTCTTTTACCCACGGGTCCCCTTAATTACCTCGCTTTTCCTGTGTGTTCATACGACTGTGTGTGTGTAAAGCGCTGAGTTTATCGTGGTTGTTGGAGCGGAGGGAAACATTCTTCTCTTTCGAATCGCTCAGTCTGAACACATGATCAGGGTTCTGGGTGTACAGACGATCACAATGTTGCCATGACCGTGGGAATAACAGCATGATTCTCTTTTTCACTGTAATTCTATTCGTGAAGTCAGCGGTCACGGATAACTACGTTTTCTTTTGAAATATCGATCGTGTGTTACTCCAGGCGGACAATTAAGAGAAGTATGGAAAAGAGGGAATGGGGCAGTTTATGAAGGGCATTATGACTAGATATTGTGGAATGGACAGTATAGAGAGAGCAGTGCGGATTTAACAGCAGAGAAAGGGATGTTTAGAACGGGCAGTGTAGAAAAAAAAGGACGAATTCAATAGGGTAAAGAAGAGAGCTGTGTAGGGAGGGCAGAGTAGAGAGGGCACAATACAGAGGACAAATTAAAGAGGGGAAAGTAGATAGGGCAAATTAGAGAGGACAAAGTAGAGAGAGCAGGTTACGATAGAGAGGGCAGAATAGAGAAGGCTCACTTTATTGTCCAACTCCCCTTCTCTTCTCCCCCCTCTAAGACAACAAGTGTGACCGCTTGGTCTATCCTCATCCGGGAATCAAACGTCAAAACCAACACTGCACGATAGGCTAATAGGGAAATAACTGCAATTTATTTCATAGAAAGTCTGACAATCATTTGATAATGAATCTGTTTCTATTGATTTATGGAGATGCTGTCCATTGCGTCATAAATTGGAGGTAGTAATTTAGGACAGGATCGTCTATAATTGGTCAGGTCTTCAGCTAAGATGAAACGAAAAGTTTACCATCAAGACTTGTCATGCAGGAGTTGACATGGCCAAGGAATCATTTCCTCAGAGCATAAGCCAATTCCAGTCTCGAGACATAACTCAGTGGCAGAGAGGTAAAGGGAAAACCTTGACTGTTCCTTGATTTTCAAATTCTTTTAAAACAAAGTGAAACAAGATATATGATCATCTTTCCTATATATTCATTAGTCCCTAGTATGATGATATGTGTGATATTTTTATGAATCATATATATATATATATATATATATATATATATATATATATATATATATATATATATATATATATATATATATATATATATATATATCCCTGAGGATAGTGGAGAAAGGATACTAACCACACATCTCCTGCGTGTCGTAAAAGACAACTAAGAGGGGTGGGAGAGGGGGATTGGGCGCGAGGGCGCCTGGAAATCTTCCCCTCCTGTATTACTTTCCAAACGAAGGAACGAATGAAAGAGCCAGATAAGGATGTTGTATCCTCTAAGGCTCAGTCCTCTGACCTGGGCTGCTGAGCCTTCAACAACTACAGCTACAGAACCTGCACCAGCAGCTCTGGACTGGCTGCCGTATGTACACTAGTAGGTCAGAACTAATGTACCTTCCCTATCAGGCCTTGGGTGAAGTGCCTTTACCAACAGGTCTGGGCTGCTATACATCCCACAACAGATCTGGGCTATCGTCCCTGTACGTACCAAGGGTGAAGACCACGGTTCCTGTTACCAACAGGTTGGGGCCTGTTGTACCTACACCAACAGTTTTAAGTCCTAAGTACTGTATTTTTCCCAACAGATCTGAGCTACTGTAATAATTGTAGCAGTCACTGACCCCTCTACATCTACATACCTCCCAGCTAGCCCGGCTCTACGGAGCCAGTCAGTTCCTCACCTCCTCCTCCTCCTCCTCACTGAACTCGGTCATCTTCCCTCACGCTTCGGCCCCATTACCTCGTCTGGACCCACGACCTCCACGACATTAACAGAAAATCACCTCCGCCACCGAGTTGTGACCATCTGTTACTACCGTCACACGCCCACCGTCACAGTCCGCCTTGCCTCTAAGTACACCACCCGTCACCCATCGGCCTCCCTTCCCCCATAGATATCCTCCCCCACGCACCCCTCTCCTCCACTCCCCCGGCAACCCATTCACACAAATGAGGGTAATTGAAACACGTCATGACGGGAGATGTTAATGGGCCGTGGACGGCGCGTCGGGTAGGGTTCTCTACATCTCCCTGGGAACGTTGTACCTCAGCCGATCGTGGAGTAGTCAGGTGTGAGGCTTGTGATGACACACAGAAGGTAAACACTTGACTCTTCTCCCTTCTATCATTCTGAAAAGTATGACAGAAAAAAAATCTGATGAACAGATTTTCAGCGGCTGTATATGTTTGACTCAAGTGAAGATTGGGAATAAGCATCATGAAAGATGAAAAGATATATTGATTCAAATATACCCTTTTCCTTATATTTTCATTCAGAGCTCAGGCTTGGCATCTATACAACACCAGTGGGACTGCTATACCTTCAAATATGCCTCTCTTCGCCCAGCCACATAGTGACCTCTCTTTCCCCACATTTCGTAATGTTCCCAGGATCTTCGCCTCCTCACCCACCTTAAACTCACTTCAGCTCCCATTGTTTCATTCGCTGCCGTGTCCACTCCCAGGTATCCAGGGCACTTCACTTCCTCTTTACACTGCTGAAACTAATGGCGTTAAGCTTTTATTCCCATTTACACACAACTTTCTCCTTTCATACACATTCCTAAAGTCAAACACCAACTTTTGCAGTTCATTATTCAAATTTGCCACCAGCGCCGTGTCATTAACCAGCAACACCTGACTCACTCCTCCCTCAACCCCAAAAGACTACATATCTGATCCTTTCTTGAAGAGCCTTGCATTTACTTCCCTCACCACACTATCTACGAACAAATTAAACAGCCATGGTGACATCACACACCCCTGATGCAAACACATCTTCGCCTAGAACAACTCGCCCTCCTCCTTTCCTAGCTACACTCATGCCCTACTCTCATAAGAACTCACCATATCATTCTCAACTCCTTCTACAGAGCCACCCTCTGAACGCCCTCTAGATTCATAAATTCCACACAAAAGTCCTCTGTTTCTATAATCATTTCTCACACACATTCTCTAAAGTAAACACCTGATCCACACGTCCTCCACCACTGTATCTATAGGGTTCCTCGCCACTCTGATATTCTGTGTATGCCACCACCCTCCCAAATGACCCACCAGGTACGCTTAACAATCTTAAACCTCTGTGACTCGAACATTCACCCTAAGGCATCTCACCATGATCCACTGAAAATCCAGACTATCTAGTTAACAACACAGTCACCTCTTTCTTAAGAAATTCAACTGCAATACCATCGACTCCAGCCACTTTGCTGCACTTCATCGTATACAAAGCTCTAACCACCTCTTCTCTTTCCGCCAAACCGCTCTCCATGACTCTTACTTCGCATAAATGCGCGTCCTAAACATCCCACATCTGCCATTCTACCGTCAAAAACATCCAACAACCATCAAAAACATTCACTTAATATACTCTTTACCTCCTGTCTGCCTCTTCCTATTTCCCCATTTACTTCCCAAACATTTTCTTATTCTCACTGAAGTTTCCTGATATTCGCACACCCCCACCTCTTATTTGCCCAAGTTTTTCAACCCCAGCACCTTCCTCCTGACCTCCTACTTTCTCTGGTTAATATTCCTAACATTTTCACTCCTTCCCTGCAAGTAATGCCCTTACACGTCTCATCTTCTCTTTCACTAGCAACATAACTTCCTGATTCTACCACTCGATACCCTTTCTCACTCACCACCTTTCGCATGCCACCACACACTTCTCTCGCACATGCCAGCACTGCTTCCCTAAATACCTCTCATTCCTCACCTACTCCTTCCCTAACTTCTTTTGATCTTACCTTTTGCCATTCAACACTAAATCACCTCTGGTAACTCTTCTGTTTGGCTTCTTTTCCAAGCTCAATCGCGTTCCTAACTCTCTTCCTGCCAGTGTTATTCCCTTTGCTAAAACCTCTACAAAACCTTCACCCTCGCCTCCAGCTAGTTATGATCAGACATCCCATCATTTCTCTCTTTTGCTCGCCTGTCATTTACTACATAATCCAGTAATGCCTCCTTACCATCTTCCCTACTGTCCCATGTATGATCATGTATGTCCCTCATTTGAACCAGACCTTCCCAATCACCAATCCTTTTTCAAGTCCACAAGCTGTTCACCGTTCTTATTCACAACACCGGGTAACTCACACCTTCCCAGTTATACTCCTAACTACCACATTAACCATTCTCACCTTCAAATCACCCATCACTAATACTCGAGTCCTTGCATCAAAACTGCTGACGTACACACTCATTGCCTATGTCAGAAACACCACAGGGGAGGATGAACAAATGAGCTGCCCTAACTGTCCGGGAGTCGAGCATAGGCCCGTAAGGTTCATGGAACACAACGGAAACCACCACACCACGGAGGGGGCTCTTGCACATGTGTGTGTGTGTGTGTATGGATATGATGTGTGTATGTGTGTGTGTGTGTGTGCGCGCGTGTGTGTGTATTGTGTGTGTGTGTGTGTGTGTGTGTGTGTGTGTGTGTGTGTGTGTGAAGAAACGACACGAACGTTCATAACAGGAGACTCAAAGTACAGTTTGAGGTCAGGAGGGAGCACCAATTACCTGTGCTGCAGCCGCTCACCCAGCCATGCCTGGCCAGGAGCTGCCACATCAGGGAAGCAGCGACCAACCGGCTGTCTCTTATTGTGAGTCCTGCTGACCTGACCTCAGGGGTCAGGCTCCCCCACGTATACAAGAGAGTCCACGGCAGTTTTCTCTTGGGGGGGGGGATTAGATAAGTGGAGAGCATTTGCGCAAACCTCATGTAAACCTGCTGGTTATGAGGCCAGCGACGAACGCTCACCTTCCTAGTTTGTGCAAGGGGGTAGAGAAGGAGGGGGCTGTGTGAGGGGCTGTGTGAGGGGCTGTGTAAGGGGCTGTGTGAGGGATGGTATGAGGGATGGTGTGAGGGATGGTGTGAGGGGCTGTGTAAGGGGCTGTGTGAGGGATGGTGTGAGGGATGGTGTGAGGGATGGTGTGAGGGGCGGTGTGAGGGATGGTGTGAGGGGTGGTGTGAGGGATGGTATGAGGGATGGTGTGAGGGATGGTGTGAGGGGCTGTGTAAGGGGCTGTGTGAGAGTTGTTGTATGGTGCTGTGTGAGGGACGGGGTGAGGCCAGTAATGCTAACCACTACACCATGAAGGCCCGTGGTGTGTGTGTGTGTGTGTGTGTGTGTGTGTGTGTGTGTGTGTGTGTGAGTGTGTGTGTGTGTGTGTGTGTGTGTGTGTGTGTGTGTGTGTGTGTGTGTGTGTGCAATCAACTATTTCTAATCATCTATCTGTACTGTAGGGAAAGGGAATTCTTCACTCGTGGGGCACCATCTCTTGAACTTCTCTACTATCATACAACTTTCTAAACGGTACGCCATCCACATCATTCACAGTATCTTAACATTATTGTTTTCAACCACTTCTCTTAGGTATATCATAGAAGTTTTTTTGTATCTTATCCAACCAATTCCTTGCTTCATGTCATATCAGTGTCTGTGGTTGTTCTATCTTTGCATGTGTGGGAAAACTGCTCACTGTCTACGTCATAAAACTGCTTTAAAGATTTTAAGGCTGTGATCTGGTCACCCCTTATTCGTTTCTCTTCTATGGTGAACAAATAAAAAGCCTCTAGTCTTTCCCTTTAACTCCATCCTCTTGATTCTGGTGTCAACTTTGTTTCCCTCCAGTGGACCTTCTCCATCAGCTCTTTGTGCCTCTCTACGTGCGGCAACCAAACCTGAGAGGCATAGTGTGGTCTTCGCATTATGGATGTAAACATCTTACTGACTATTTCCTTATCCATGAACTTCAATGCAACGTTTGCCAGCAGACTTCGTCTCCTTCACCATTCTCTAGCCACAGGTTAGGGACGATGTCAGCTTCCATGTGATACACACATATATCTAATGTCTTCTTTATGTCTACATAGGTTTTCGTGTATAGCGTTGCTGACTTATTTATCTATGTACGTTTCATTCCTTCCCTGGCAACAGTATAGCCATACAGCTTCCCCACGTCTGGTGTGTTATCTACACCTCGTACATCGGGGGTTCGTTCACAGGCGGGGCTTCGAATCACATAAGGGTCGTCTTTCCATCTAGGACACCGCTACATGCAGCCATCCTCATCTCTAACCCTATACATAGGTTCGAAACCAACGTTCCAAGCAGACACTAAAGTGCTAGATTCATTGTACCATTTCCTGTTATCTTATTTATAAGATAAGAGTAACGATAGTAATTCATAAACAACCAACATGCTCACAGTGTCCTCCTGCTCGAACCACCAAGTCCTCGTTGCACACGAGACAGCGAATCCTCCTGCAAGAAGTGTGGGTTTTGCTCGAGGGGAATCATGAGGTGGAGAGTGACTTGCGCGTTGCCCACTTTCCCGCGGACCGGGAGGTGGGGTTGTGAGGCCCCCGTGGTGTAGGGTGGGTGGGTGGTGGTGGAGAGTGCCGGGATGTCACATCGTCGCTTCCTGCTGACTTGTCGACCTGCTGGCCTGGCCACTCCACGCTAGTCTGGCTCACGATTCCCTTCCCTTCCCTGTCTCCTCCTCCTCCTCCTCTCACCCCCGCTCCTCAGCAGGTTCCCCTCTCCTCTCTCTCTCTCTCTCTCTCTCTCTCTCTCTCTCTCTCTCTCTCTCTCTCTCTCTCTCTCTCTCTCCTACCGACCAACCATAAGCTGCTGGAGTGGCAGAGACGCGTGTTGAACCTTCAGACACCAGCAGAGGCCTGGGCCCAGTAGAGGAATCCGCTCCATTTTCAGGTCATTTTGAAGTTGGATTTTATATATAAACCTGAGACGGTTGTGGATTACTGGTGTATGATGATGTTTGAGATTTGTTCTTATATCATGATGTGGTATAGTCTTATTAGCACCATACAGGGAAGCAAGCTGTTTGAAATGACACACACACACACACACACACACACACACACACACACATATATATATATATATATATATATATATATATATATATATATATATATATATATATATATATATATATCTTTCTTTCTTTCATACTATTCGCTATTTCCCGCGTTAGCGAGGTGGCGTTAAGAACAGATGATTGGGCCTTTGAGGGAATAACCTCACCTAGCCCCCTTTTCTGTTCCTTCTTTTGAAAAATAAAAAAAAAACGAGAGGGGAGGATTTCACACACACACACACACACACACACATATATATGTATATATCTTTCTTTCATACTATTCGCCATTTCCCGCGTTAGCGAGGTAGTGTTAAGAACAGAGGACTGGCCCTTTGAGGGAATATCCTCACCTGGCCCCCTTCTCTGTTCCTTCTTTTGGAAAATTAAAAAAAAAATACAAATGGGGAGGATTTCCAGCCCCCCGCTCCCTCACCTTTTAGGCGCCTTCTACGACACGCAGGGAATACGTGGGAAGTATTCTTTCTCTCCTATCCCCAGGGATATATATATATTCCTATATGTCCATGGGAAAATGAAACACGATAAGTTTACCAAATGGCGTCCTAGCTACGTCTCTTCGTTGTATATCAACTGACCGTTTTATTTCTTTCGTGTGTCTCCCCTGATGATGTGATCATTACACGAAAGTGCACTAGGGAACTTGTGTTTCATTTCTCCCGTGGACATATAGGAGCATAACTGATCATGCGCTCAATTGTGATCTTTTCCAATATATATATATATATATATATATATATATATATATATATATATATATATATATAATATATATATATATATATATATAGGAGCTAGTGCATATAAATGCGACCCCGCAGGGTCCTTCGGTCCTTCCCTTTGCCTGCCTCACCCAGGAGCTCCGGCGTTGAGTGGGTGATGGTGAGTGTCTCAGCCACGATAGACTGGTGTGGATGGCGTGGTGGTGGTGAGCGGTGTGGCTGGTGGGGGAGGAGGACCCAAGTCATCGTGTGCGAGGTACACCGTAAAGAAACAAGTCAGGTTCAGTTATATCATTTATCATCAAGAGCTTTATCAAAGGCGTTTCTTTATCGTTTCTTTACCAGAGGGATAACGCTAATTGGGATATATACATATATATATATACCTCTGTACCTTCATGATTTGAAGTCTTACCCATATACCAGCACCAGGTATAACGCCCCCAACACTGCTATAGTATAGTGAAGGCGAGGGAGTATACTGGACGCCATCTCTGGTGAGGGCCTTACCCGGTACCACCTGTGTAAGGCTCACTGCCATCCCGCGTTGAAGTCTCCAGGTCGCGCGTACGTCCGTGTACCGCTATGCCTGCCTGCTGCCGCCTCTGCCGCCGCCCTTCCTCCTCCTCCTCCTCCTCCTCCGCCAGCAGCAGCTCCATCAGGCTGGCTGAGGGTGGGAAGGAGGGAGGAAGGTAGGGTGTAGTGATGTGTTCCCGGGCTGGTGGTCTCTACTACCCACCCGGGGTAAGGGCCAGGTTGTGTAAGTACATACTCGGGGAAATATATCATTTGTCTAAAGCCTTTAGAAAGCTGCTTTATTTATAATCTTTGCTTCGTATGAACGTAATTTGATTACCTATCGATCTGAAACTTACTTGATAGTCACTCTATCTTGATGTACATATATTACGATATGAGAAAAGCAGTATCTGGCATAACCACACGTGGGCGGTCTCTCTCTCTCCTTCCCCCCATGGCCGCCCTCATCCCTCCCTCCCAACATTAGAGTTAGCTCCTCCCCAACCCTCTGATTGGCTGAGAGTGAGATGAAGGGGCGGAGCCTGAGATGGTCACGTGGGAGGGGCTCCTGGGAGGAGAGGTCTACGAATATCACAATATTTACAACGTTTCAACTCGGTTCTTTAAAGGGAATGAAACAGAAGGACTTGTTTTTCCTGTTTGTGAGTTCTCTGAGGGTATGATGGACCGTGTTGTGAGTGAGGGAGACTCGGGTAATAATTTTGACTACTGATAATGTATCTCCAAACTTTATTAATTATTATTATTATTATTATTATTATCATTATTATTGTTATCATTATTATTATTATTATTATTATTATTATTATTATTATTATTATTATCATTATCATTATTATTATTATTATTATCATTATTATTATTATTATTATTATTATTATTATTATTATTATTATTATTATTATTATTATTACCATTTTTAGTAGTAGTAGTAGTAGTAGTAGTATCATTATAATACCGATGATAATAGCAATCTTACTTATTATAATTATCATTATAATTATCATTATTGTTATTACTACTGTCATTTGCTAGAATTACGAAATCGATTTCTGTTTCTTCATTAGCCATCCTCAGGGTTCACCATACAACCATTACCAACAAGTAACACGTCCTGACAACAGTAAACACTGCCAGGTGAAGCGTTCCTCTGTGTGACACCCGACCTGCCAACAGGCCTGCCAACAACACTATCCACAGATGTTGGTTCTTATGTGTTTGTGTACATGGCTACGTACACACACACACACACACACACACACATAAATATGTATATATATATATATATATATATATATATATATATATATATATATATATATATATATATATATATATATATTTTTTTTTTTTTTCTTTTTTTTAAACTATTCGCCATTTCCCGCGTTAGCGAGGTAGCGTTAAGAACAGAGGACTGGGCCATTGAGGGAATATCCTCACCTGGCCCCCTTCTCTGTTCCTTCCTTTGGAAAATTAAAGAAATTGAGAGGGGAAGATTTCCAGCCCCCCGCTCCCTCCCCTTTTAGTCGCCTTCTACGACACGCAGGGAATACGTGGGAAGTATTCTTTCTCCCCTATCCCCAGGGATAATATATATATATATATATATATATATATATATATATATATATATATATATATATATATATATCCTTGGAAGAGGGGAGAAAGAATACTTCCCACGCATTTCCTGCGTGTCGTAGAAGGCGAGTAAAAGGGGAGGGAGTGCGGGCCTGGAAACCCTTCCCTCCGGTTTTAATTCTTCCAAAAGAAGGAACAGAGAAGAGGGCCAAGCGAGGATTTTTCCCCGTAAGGCTCAGATCCCTGTTGTTAACGCTACCTCGCTAACGCGGGAAATGCGAATGTGTGAGAAAAAAAGTATATATATATATATATATATATATATATATATATATATATATATATATATATATATATATATCTTTTCTTCTTTCATACTATTCGCCATTTCCCGCATTAGCGAGGTAGCGTTGAGAACAGAGGACTGGGCCCTTGAGGGAATATCCTCACCTGGGCCCCTTCTCTGTTCCCTCTTTTGGAAAAAAAAAAAAAAAAAAAAAAAAAAAATAGAGAGAGGGGAGGATTTCCAGCCCCCGCTCCCTCCCCTTTTAGTCGCCTTCTACGACACGCAGGGAATACGTGGGAAGTATTCTTTCTCCCCTATCCCCAGGGATAATATATATATATATATATATATATATATATACGTCATTTATTTGTGTTATTTGTATTTGTTTTATGTGTCTGTGATGCTGACATGTTCAATATTTGCATCGTCTGCACACTTGCGAGTTTCCAAGGTATATCATTTAAGGACGAACTTATGTATCATTCCAGGTATATTCTTTCGTAACGATAGATCGCTTTGATGGAAATGATAAAATCATGATAGAGATGTCTTCTCTGTACAAATAAAGACATTCTTAACGAAAATAAGTCGGTAAGTTCCCACCTAAATGTAATCTGAAGTAATATAACCCAAAAGTAATTCAGATCCACATTACCCAGGCTTCAGGATTCTCAGACCAAATTACCTTTTATGGAATTTGAAGGAAAAGGGTTGATATCTCTCAATTCCAGTATTACATCCCGTGTCTGGGTTGGGAATTTATATATTCGTGGAAATGTATATAGATTTCAGTGCCATCGCATAGAAAATGGAATCCCCGTTACGTTAGCATGTTGCTCCAGAGACCCCGGGAACTGGGGGGGCTCGACCTCATGTACGACCCAGGGACGAGGTCATGAGCGTCATGTACGACCCAGGGACGAGGTCATGAGCGTCATGTACGACTCAGGGACCGGGTCATGAACGTCATGTACGACCCAGGGATGAGGTCATGAACGTCATGTACGACCCAGGGACGAGGTCATGAGCGTCATGTACGACCCAGGGACGAGGTCATGAGCGTCATGTACGACCCAGAGACGGGGTCATGAACCTCATGTACGACCCAGGGACGGGGTCATGAACGTCATGTACGATCCACGGACCGGGTCATGAGGGTCATGTACGACCCAGGGACGGGGTCATGAGCCTCATGTACGACCTGCGGATGGAAGGAAATGTCGTGCATGACCCATGAACGAAAGCCATGGGAACGAACGGGTTGGAAGTCGTTTATGACCCGGGAACAGAGTTAACATTGTGTGCATGACATAAGAACCAGGGCCATGGTCGTCGTGAATGATACAGGAGTAGATGAGACCGTCATGCACGACCCTGCATCAGGGTGGACGACATATACGACCCCTTGTGCCAGGTGGACAGAACGAGAATTTCTTTGCTTTTGTATCAAGCATGGAACTGTGTTGGAGGAACGGACGATATGGGAAATTATCGAATTACGTTGGGTAGAAATAGGTGATTATGCTCTCTCTCTCTCTCTCTCTCTCTCTCTCTCTCTCTCTCTCTCTCTCTCTCCATAAAACACAAATGGGTTCTTGCGCGCGCGCACACACACACACACACACACACACACACACACACACACACACACTTGGGTATGACGATGAGTCCAAAGAGAAAAGTAAAAATAGTTGTTATCATTACTATCATTATCATTAGTATCATTATCATTATTATTGTTGTTATCATTATCAATATTATCATCAATATCATTGTTATCATCATTACTATAAGTTTCATTAGTAATAGTAATAGCAGCAGTAGTAGTTGTAGTGGCAGTAGTAGTAGTAGTGGTAGCTGTAGTAGCAGTAATAGTAGTGGCAGCTGTAGTAGTAGTAGTAGTAGTAGTATTCAGTAGTAGTAGTAGTGATTGTAGTGATAGAAACAGTAATAGTAGTTGTAACAGTAGTAGTAGTAGCACTAGTAGTAGTCAATAGTAATAGCAGGTGAAGTAGTAGGAGTAGTAGTAGCAGTCGTAACAGTAGTAGTGGCAATTGTTAGTACAATTATCATCATCATGATATATAAAAAGGAAAACATTTCTCAGGAGACCTATGGAAGTGTTCTCACCTCGATCTGTCACACAACATGGAAGCCTCACCGAGGGACACCACCACCACACTACACAACACACACACACACACACACATCTGAACCTATGATGCACTACCTATCATAACACGAGGGCCAAAGCAATCCTGATTAGTGCTGGTCATTCATTCATTCGTCGGCGCCCTTCTTTGTCTTCCGTCTGAAGAAGAGGGTGTTGTAAACAACATACCCTTCTCTCTCTCTCTCTCTCTCTCTCTCTCTCTCTCTCTCTCTCTCTCTCTCTCTCTCTCTCTCTCTCTCTCACTTGGACCCGGCCCCTCCCTCTGGTAAGCCGGCCCGGAAGTGTTGTTATCTTGCTGGTCCCTTGAGGGCTCCTGGAATCACTACCCCACCCGAGCCACTGTCATCACCACTTCCGTCAATTTCCCTAGCGGAGCTCTCACCTCCGCCTCCGCTACTCTTCTTTCCACTGCTTTCCTGCGCTACCTTCCCCCTTCCCCCCCAGCTAAGGACCTGGTGCGCTACCCCCAGCCAAGGACCTGGTGCGCTACCATCAGCCAAGGACCTGGATGCGCTACCCTCAGCCAAGGACCTGGATGCGCTACCCTCAGCCAAGGACCTGGTGCGCTACCCTCAGCCAAGGACCTGGTGCGCTACCCCCAGCCAAGGACCTGGTGCGCTACCCCCAGCCAAGGACCTGGTGCGCTACCATCAGCCAAGGACCTGGATGCGCTACCCTCAGCCAAGGACCTGGATGCGCTACCCTCAGCCAAGGACCTGTTATGCTACCCTCGGTCAAAGACTTCATAGTCCGAGCCCTCTTCTCTAAACTAGGGTCGCCAGAAGACAAGTGACGTATGTATGGTTCTGCAGTGTGTCACGTCTGGTTGGCCTGGCTCTCTTCCCGAAAGGGCTGAAGAATTACGTGAGAGAGAGAGAGAGAGAGAGAGAGAGAGAGAGAGAGAGAGAGAGAGAGAGAGAGAGAGAGAGAGAGAGAGAGAGAGAGAGAGGATGGGGGGGAAGGGCGGAGTTTGACCTGAAAAAGAGAATGTTGACGGATCACTATGTATGGCTACGGGTGATCATAACGGGACGGAACGTGCAACGAGGGAGTAGATGGCTACTCCCTGTGCACCACACTGCAGCGGTGTGGTAGATGACGACGTAGGAGGATATCCTTTGCCACAAACTGACAGTTTTATATTGTCCGGTTTTCAAGTCGATGATGAGGGACGCATTACCTTTACATATAATCATGCAGAATGAAAGCACAAAAATCTCTGCCGAAGGATTTGTCCCGTGTGGATCACATAGCTTAGGATAGCACTGGTGATCAGATTGCTAAATAAGGCGAAGGTTTTTCCTTAGTTATTGTATATAAATTTTTTCTTGAATGGTTGATGGGTAAGGCTTATGGGAAACGAGGATGGTGAGTGTGAGAGTCATGGCGCTACTGGCATGGGAGGTGGTGAGATACTAGGAGACAATGGGTCTCGAGTCAGACCTGATGGAGGAGTGGGTCGTACTGCTCGAGGCTGATGTCTGGCTCAGACAAGGATACTTTCTCCTATTGATCTTTACTGATATATCTATATACAGACTGGATCAGTGAAGGAAGTTTCAGGTGGAGGGTTTGACCGAGCAGTAGATCTGTAGAAAGATGGAAGAGATTGAGGATATGGAGACGCTGTTTTATACGTATAGTCATTATGATTACCAGCTGACGAAAGAATCTCTATGATATGGTGACAAATGGATGAATTCGACAGGATGTGTAAGGCAACGAATACAAGAGGTATTCTTATGTGGAATAAGGGCACCGTATTCTTGAAGGGAGGTCCAGATTGTACAGTATGGCTGAACAAAGAGGGAGGAGAGAGTGTGATAAGAAAAGT
Organism: Panulirus ornatus; assembly: GCF_036320965.1. Taxonomy (NCBI): domain Eukaryota; kingdom Metazoa; phylum Arthropoda; class Malacostraca; order Decapoda; family Palinuridae; genus Panulirus; species Panulirus ornatus. Next base: position 88,673,430 of record NC_092224.1, read on the forward strand.
TGTTAGATTCGCCAAAGTCTCCGCCTGGTACGGGCGCTTGTGACAATGACGCCCCGTTGTTGGTTTCTAGAATAAGAGGAGTTACATGTAGCGCCGATGATGGATGGCTTGAGCTCCAAGATATACGACAAAGCTAAAAATGTCTCCCCCTACGCTAGAAGTCTGGCGAGTATAGACACACGCTCAAATGTGAAACTAACAAACAGGTATGACAAGAGTATATTGGACGTCATGGTAGACTTAATCCTCATTTACGAAAGTTAAACACTGTCATGAAGATGGAAAACTGGACATGGGAAAATATGCATTCACTCTTTTTTTTTTCTGTTTTTCACAGGGTTCTGTTATAGGGTCAGGTGAATGAACATAACCAGAGCTAATGATACAATACACAACAACGGTATACGAAGATCGTTGTGGTCAGCACGGTAGTTTGAGGGGGGGGGGGGGCGCATGGTCACCCCCTGCTCATTCTCTTGCCTGCGTGTGTGGGAGAGAGAGAGAGAGAGAGAGAGAGAGAGAGATAGAGAGAGAGAGAGAGAGAGAGAGAGAGAGAGAGAGAGAGAGAGAGAGAGAGAGAGAGAGAGAGAGAGAGAGAGAACAGGTGTGGTGGGGTCAGTTTATATGAGGGAGGAGTGTTAGTGAGGAGACTGGGGGAGGGGGAGAAAGAATCCAAGGGTAGTGTATGAGGCGGTATGAGGGACTCAGCCTATCACTATGTGAGTTCTTGAAACCCTCATAAAGATAAATGGGAATGGCATCGTCGCTAAGTTGTGTATCGAGAATGACTTCACCAGTCTGAGTCATGGAAAGGACTTCATTAGGCTGGGTACTGCGAGTGACTTCACCAAGTACAAGGAGTGACTTCACTGCGTCGAGTACTGGCGGAGACTTCACCAGTCTGAGTCCTGGAAAGGACTTCAATAGGCTGGGTACTGCGAGTGACTTCACCAAGTGCAAGGAGTGACTTCACTGCGTCGAGTACTGGCAGAGACTTCACCAGTCTGAGCATTGGGAATGACTTCACCAAGCTGATTATTTCGAACGGCCTCGATGTCTAAGATCTCAATAGAGATAGAAGAAAATGAACAGACACAGACATAAAGCCAAGTGCGTCAACACCCTCAGAAACTCACACTCACTATCCATCTATATTCCTTTACCTCTGTATCTATATATGATGTAGCTAATAGAATTATCTACCTATGCACTTACGAACTTGTGCTGTAAGGGGAGGGAGTTTTACATTGGTAGGGCACCCCCATCTCTCGTTTTTTTTTTTTCCTGTTACAATCGCACAACTTATTAAGCCTCTGTATGTTCTCCACATTCACACTCTGTAGGTCAGTGTACTGTACCCACTGTACTCTCTATACATGCCTACCTCTGCCATGTACCTTTCACCCGTAACATCACTGAAATGCTTGGTCATCGTATAGACAGACAATACATATTTCAAAACTAAGACAAGTTCACAGTCTCTTGCTTTACTCCTGTCATCCACCACTCTCATACCATCAAGAAAAAAAAAAAGCTTCTCATGTATCTTTCCTAACAATTTTCTTGCTATATTTTACATCATTGTCTTTGGTTGTTCAAAACACTGTTCACTGTTGACATCATAGAATTAATCTGAAGACTTAAAAGTCGTAATTGAGTCAGTCATTACTCTGCTGGACAGATTTATAGTCGGTAACCTTCCGCTGTAGCTCAGCGAATCATGAATCTTTTTTTAATTTCCTCCAGACCCTCTCTGTCACTTCTTCGTGCTGCTATGATTGCGTTCACAGTGTGTGTGTGTGTGTGTGTGTGTGTGTGTGTGTGTGTGTGTGTGTGTGTGCAGAGGTGGTGGCCTAACAGTCTTCGCGCACGCCTCGTATCCTCACGGTCCACGGATCGAAGCCAGGCACCGGTATGAATGTGGATTACACCCTACCGTCCGTCCCCACAACAGTGGCCTCAGCTGTGGCAGGGCAGCACCTTAGCGTGAGTGGTAAGGGGGAGGCGAATGACCAGACGTGGTATAGCACTGACCGCAACACTGACTCGTGGGCCGAAGGTCAGGAATTTATTGTGTTGTGACCACAATGATCCTCTCTAGCATTGGACTGGGCGAGACTTTGCTCACACACACACACACACACACACACGCACGCACACATACCAAGAAGCCTAGCGAGGAGTGCTCATCATCCTCGAAGGCTCTGGTTGAGGTGTCTAAATGTGCGTGGATGGAATCAGTATGAGAAGAAAGGAAAGACAGGTTGTATGATTGAGGAATGAAACCTGGATGTTCTGGCTCTGAGTGAAACAAAGCTCAAGAATAAGAAGAATGGTTTGGAAGTGTCTTAGGAGTAAAGTAAGGGGTTGGTGAGAGGGCAAAAGGTAAGGAAGGAGTAGCGCTCTTTGGAGACAAGATATATCTAATAAGATGAATGGGTATGGTGAACAGCTTGTGGAGCTGTGTGCGGAAAAAAATGGCGATTGAAAATACCTGGTTTAAAAGATGGACATACACAAGTGTACGTATATATGGTCAGCAAGTATCACTGAATTGCATACTAATTGTTAGGCGTACAAAGGAGAGGTTTTTGGAGGCGATTGTGCTGACGAGGGCAGTTGGTGGGAAGTCCGATCATTACCTTGTGGAGGCGAGGGTTAAAGTTTGTAGAAGTTTTCGGAAATAGGAAACATTATGGGTGAGAAAAGAGAGGTGAGAGTAAGTGAGCTTGGAAAATATACCTGTGTGAAAAGATATCAGGAGACACTGAGTGCAGAATGGCAAAAGGTAAGAGGAAGTGAAGGTTAAGGGAGTGAGTGAGGAATGGGAGGTATTTAGGGAAGCATTGCTGGCAAATGCATGAGATGTATGGTATGCGTAAGATGGGAGGAGGGCAGATAAAAACGGGTAGTGAGTGGTGGGATGAAGAAGTAAAATTATTAATGAAAGCTAGTGAAAAAGAGAAGAAAGCTATATGGACGATACTGATCGGGAAGGAGTGCAAATGACTGGGAGATGTATAAGAGAAAGCGACAGGAGGTATAGGGCAAGGTTCAAGGGATGAAAAAGTAGCGTTCTCAAAATGGTTTAAAGTTTTGTTCCGAATGATGGTTTCCATACGTTTTCAGACCACAGACGGGAGGCTAATTCGGTAATAACTTCCGGGAAGTGATTTATTCACTTATTTGAAAAACTAGCGACACACTGGCAAACTTCCACTCTTCTGGAACTTTCCCCGTAGCAAGTTACCTATCGAGATGTAACACTTTTCTGTTACTGATGGACCAGTTTACTGGGTAAAGACTCTCTTGCCTCTGATATAACCATAGGTTTCTTTCTTCTATTTTCAGCAGCATACACCTCAGGCTTACGTTTACTTTGACGTATAAATCTCTCATTGTCTCTCCACATTTTTACTTGATTTACGCTACCGCGTTGGTAACTAAGCTCTGTTTCTTATGTGCTACTTTCGTAAGCAACAGGCACTTCTTTATTTCATCGTTCCATCATTTTGGCTTTGTTTTGGAAAAAGACGGCCTTCCACCATACATTGGCATATGTTATCCTTCTATTGCTTTGAAAATTTTACTGAAGCTTTTCCAAGTTGCAGTTAATGTCGTTTTCATTGACGATATAATTCCAGATTTACCTGTCAAGAGCAATGAGATTTTCATATGTACCAGCGTTAGATGCAGAGTTTGAAAGTTACCTAGAAAATAACATTACACACACGCATACACGCACGCTCGGCCAAACGGACTTTCAAGACAGCCACCAGTTACCTACCGTTTTTGCGCTATGTCTCATCCTCAGCTCGGTCGGGTTAACACGAATTCTAATCCACTGCGGCACCGATGGTGTGCCAAACACATGCCTGGATAGATCATAGTCAGTGTTATCAGTCACTTGGCAAACAAGGTACCACAAGGCTCTGTCCTACGACCCATACGTTTCTTCGTCTCCATCATCAACCTGGAAACAGATGTCGCCAGTAGAATCACACAATATGCCGACGACGCCTTAATCTTTAGAATGACTTGGACGACTTGATGGAGTGGTCAGAGACATGACCACCGGACTTCACTGTAGACAGATGCGACGAAATGTATTTTGACGATGAAGATATTAAGAACATACAATGCTCCCTGAGCCATTACTGGAATGAAAGAAGATAAAAGACTTTTGTCTGATTATTAGTGATGTCCAATTATAAGACATTTCATGACTAGTTGCATTTAATAAAACCAACAGGAAGTTGGAGTTTAGAGCCAGAAATATTAGATATGAAAAGACGGATCTGATGCTCATTCTTTACATGGCCCTGGTCAGACTTCGTCTGAAATACGCTGTTCAGTTCTGGCAGCGAGACTTGATCGAAGACACCAAAACTAGAACGATTCCAAAGAAGAGAAACAAATCTAATTCTGCCAACCAGATGTGAACTTTATGAAGAAAGACTTGGAGACCTAACGTTATCTTTTCTATGAAAACGCATACTCCGAGAAGATCTAACAGAAGTTTTCAGAATACTATGTAATTTCGGCAATATATATGACATACAAATGTTTTTCCACGTTAGGCAGAGACTTAGTGACCACAAATAATAGGATGAAGTTAAATAAATGTGATAACGACATAGAATCTTTTTTTTTTATCAAAGTTGCATAGCGTTGAAAGAAAGTGCAAAAAAGGTGTGATTAATATGAAGACTATCAATTCCTTTAAATCAAGGTTAAACAAATAATTCATTTATATATCACAAAAAAGGATAAATTACTAAGTTGCCAAAAGGAAAAAAAAAAAAAGAAGAAAAAGTAGAATTGTAAAAGTCCCGGATGATGCCACTGCAGTTAGAGTAGGGAACTATTTTTTTATTCAGACTTTCCAACAAAATTTCCATTGCAGTATACTGCCCCCTTAGCACATGGTGTTTCTTCTCAAATTTTTCTTTTCCTGCCAGCTGTTGAGCCGGAGGGAGTGGTGGATGTGGCTGATGAGCCGGAGGGAGTGATGGTGGCTTTGGATAAGATGCCAAATTCTTTTTGCTTAACTATCCTCTGTCAGCCACAGATAAGATAACCACAGATAATCACATTACAGACCATCGTGTCGTCTGTTAAATCTGTCCTTCCCACGTACACCTCCAAGTCCCCGACCTGTGAGTCATGAGGCACAACACCACATAACTTCCGTATCGGTTGCTTCCTTTCTCCCAGATGGTCGTGCAAACTTGGGCCACATCTGGCCAGGCTGGCCTGCAGTTGCACGGGTCTCCGGAGGTAATCGTCGTCTTTATGTGCCCCATAAACATGTTAGTTTGGTCATCCATTTCTTTTTTTTTTTCTTTCCTTCTCTCTCTCGTAACAGTTCCCCCCCGCCCGTGATCGGGTAATGGTCGAAGATATTGCGCCGTCCTCGCTCCATCTGCGGCCATTTCCCGCCTGATTGCAAGGAGGCGGATGTACTTAACGCTAGAACTCCCGGGTCTACACGTCTTTCCCGCCACCACTCTCAGTACACGGCGCCGTTACCTCTGGAAAACCCACCCCCCACCACCCACACACACACACACACACACCCCTGTACCGTCCAGGTGCTTCCGAGAGCCATTGTTTATGCTTGTGAGTGGCTGATTGTTGGCGGTGCCTGGGAGCGGTGGCGTGGACGGCTGCTTGTACGAGAGAGAGAGAGAGAGAGAGAGAGAGAGAGAGAGAGAGAGAGAGAGAGAGAGAGAGAGAGAGAGAGAGAATACTACCCATGTATATCTCAGGTTTTCCAGGGACCCCGCTGGCGAGTGGTAACACCGCAAGCGGGAAGTCACCTTCGACGAGGCTTCCGTCAGCGGAAAGAAAGGACCTGCCCATCCCAGTGAAGCTTACCTTACCCTGCTACTCTCGCGTGGCGCACAGCATCAGAGTTATAGGGGCCGATAGAGGATGCATAGCTCATATATACATACATATATATATATATATATATATATATATATATATATATATATATATATATATATATATATATATATATATATACTATACATATTCGCCTTATCCCGCATGAACGAGGTAGCATTAAAAACAGAGGAGTGAGCCTTATAGGGAATATCCTCACTTGGCCCACCTCTCCGTTCCTTCTTTTGGAAAATTAAAAACGAGAGGGGAGGATTTCCAGCCCCCCCGCTCCCTCCCTTTTAGTCGCCTCCTATGACACGCAGGGAATACGTGAGAGGAATTCTTTCTCCCCTATCCCTAGGGATATATATATATATATATATATATATATATATATATATATATATATATATATATATATATATATATATATATATATATAAGTATATATCCCAAGAGATTAGGATAGAAAGAACATTACCGAAGTATCTCTTGTATGACGTAGAAGACGACAGAGAGTGGTAGGAGGGGGATGGGAGTCCTCCCCTCCTCTATTATCATTTTCTAAATGGAGGAAGAAAAGGTCGAGTGAAGTGAGGGTTTTTCCTCTCTGAGGCCCATCTGTTGAGGTCACCTGGCTGCGGTAGGAGAGGCGAACTTATATAAGAATACACATTCTCACCGCTCAAACCTCTGACTCAGATTCCATGCTGAACATCAACTGGTAGAAATGACGGGTCATGATCATTATAATCCTCATTATCAGTATCATTGTAAGAACAAAAACAGTAGTAGTAGTAGCAGTTGTAATAGTGGTACGACCAGCGGCAGCAGCGGCTGAATAAGCAATTATCGCAACAGTAGTAGTAGTAGTAGTAGTAATAGTAGTAGTAGTAGTAGTGGTAGGTTTAGGTCTAACTCGGCACATTGCCAACTTGGATCATCTGTTAGTTAGGTTGGGTTAGGTTAGGTTAGGTTAGGTTAGGTTAGGTTAGGTTAGGTTAGGCCTTCTTAATTCATAACGGTGTGCAGAGTTGGTATGCATTGGGCCAAGTTGGCCTGCAACCGTAGTAGTAGTAGTAGTAGTAGTAGTAGTAGGAGAGGTAACGACAGAGTCGATAGCTTCATCGGTAACTGCCGCCACAGCTGTACTTGTAGCAGCAGTAACAGCACAGTTAGCAGCAGCGGCTAGAACAGCCCATTACGTTATTTTTCACAGAGCAGAGAGTTGGTTGTTTCACCCGTGGCGGCGTCCGTCTTCCCTGCTACCTCACCACCCTCCTCCCACACTCCGGGCGAGCCCACCTGCCCCTCGACCACAGGGCACACCCACTTCCCCCCACCCACAAGCCCCATCTAACATGACTGTTCATCACGCCCACGACGCACTTCTACCCCGCCCACACCGCCCACAACCAGAGATACATACCTCTACATTCGCTTCTGGGTCTCTCTCTCTCTCTCTCTCTCTCTCTCTCTCTCTCTCTCTCTCTCTCTCTCTCTCTCTCTCTCTCTCTCTCTCTCTCTCTCTCTCTCTCTCTCTTCCTGTGTCTTCCACTTTTTCACTGTCTTCTCCTACCCTCTTTCCATTCCTCCTCTTCCCCTCGCGTCTACCACTTCCCTTCTACATGAACAAACCCATCATCGACCCTCCTCCACCTGCACCACTCCTACATCTCCACTTGAAGTCATTCCCTCCAGTTCCCACCTTCCCGTTGACATATACCATCTACTTCTACAACGATGATTAAGCTGGCGTTTTTCTTTCCCCGAATCCCTGCATATCTTTCCCTCTCTCTTTTTTCCACCACAAATGCTACGTATTAAGGAAAGCAAAAACATGGGAAACGACGCTGTGCATTCACAACCAGAGAGTAGAAACATATTTTTTTGTCTTTTTTTCCTACCCCAGGCAACATTCAAGGTTTGTAAGGGTGTTGCTCCGCTTTGGTATGCATAGGAAAACCAGTTACTTCAACGCTTTCAGGCTGCAGTCTCTTCACCCTCGTTGCCTCGCTGGTGTTGGACCTATAAAACGAAAGGTTTGAAATGTGTAAATGTGTAAATGTGTAAATGTTTTACAGAGGTTAATCAAAGACTGAATCTCGTTAGAGATTAATAGAGATTCATTTATTTGATAGAATTAGCTGAATCTACTGACTCTCTTCAAAGTGTATGGCATGCGTGAGCTTTTGCTGAAAGTTTATATACGAATTATAGCAGCGAATGCTGTACTTAAAAAGGAAAATCAGCAAAATTTAAAGTGTTAAGAGAAGGATGAGGAAATTATTTGACGTTATCTGCACAGAACACTATATCAAGCATTCCTTAAGTATAACAATATAACAAAGATGACTGTATAGTTAAATGCATAATATGACATAAATAACTGAAGTGTGAAGGGTTTAACATGGAAAGAATGACAGAAATTATTATGATACATCACGTCAAAGATGTATTCATTACAGAATACTACTGATGTCTTTATGGTACAGCGTGACAATGCTGAATAGCTACAGTGTGACAAATGTTTTCGAATTTGATTATTTCAATAAGACGAGATATTAGGGCTGTTCACGCTGATAAGGGTATGATACAATGATAAGGGTATGATACAATGAAAAGGGTATGATACAATGAAATATACTGATGTTCTAAAGATATACTTTGACAGGGTATGATACAATGAAATATACTGATGTTCTAAAGATATGCTTTGACAGGGTATGATACAATGAAATATACTGATGTTCTAAAGATATACTTTGACAGGGTATGATACAATGAAATATACTGATGTTCTAAAGATATACTTTGACAAAATTGCTGACGTGTTGAACATTACGATATGACAACAATGATGGTGTATTAAGGATGCGATGTGACAAAGACACAAATGCCTTTGTAACAAAGACTATGAAAGTTTTATTGATGACTTTACTAATCTTTTGATGAGCAGCTTGGATGAAATTACTGGTCGTCAGGATCCACTATCGCACAGGTACTGAAGTTTAAAGGCTGAAATGGAACAAAAGAATGACAAAATTCTTGTTTAGTACAACATGATAAAAGTTTACCTACGTTTTATAGATTCAGTATTGAGAAGGTCACTGAAATCTTTAAAAAGTTCAGTTTAGCAATGATTGTTTTCAAGAATTTTAAGACTTCCTGAAGTTTGCCAGAGTCGTATACGACGAAGATCATATAAGGTTTAGAGGAAATGAATATCATAAAGGGAACTCACATTTTGACATAGAAATATGACGAAAAAAAATATTGTATATCAATATTCATCGAAGTAAGATTCAAAATTTTCTTTAGACCTCTGCAGCGAAATTATACGAATATTTGTTTGATATGAGAAAGAAACCTTTTTGTGATCACAAGTTCTGAGATCATAGACCAGGACAGTCTTGCTCCCCTCCCTCAACCAATACACTTTCCCTCCCTCACCTCATCTCTTACGACGCCCTCCCTCCTCATCCCTCCACACTTACACTCTCCACTTTCCCTTCACCTCAGCAGTGACTTGATTTCATGTCTGGCACTCAAAACACTGCGCACGCGGGTAGCCCACTGTTGAAGGGAAGAGGGTAGCCCACTGCTCAGGGGAAGAGGGGTAATTTACTGTTACAGGAGAAGGGGGTAGCCCACTGTTCAGAGGAAAAGCTTGGCCCACTCTTCAGGAGCGAGGGGTAGCCCACTCTTCAGGGGCAAGGAGGTGGGGGTAGCCCACTCTTCAGGGGCAAGGAGGTGGGGGTAGCCCACTGTTCAGGGGCAAGGAGGTGGGGGTAGCTCACTGTTCAGGGGCAAGGGTGGGGGGTAGCCCACTCTTCAGGGGCAAGGAGGTGGGGGTAGCCCACTCTTCAGGGGCAAGGAGGTGGGGGTAGCCCACTCTTCAGGGGCAAGGAGGTGGGGGTAGCCCACTGTTCAGGGGAAGGAGGTAACCTGCTGTTGAGGGGAAGGGGGTAGCCCACTTTTCAGGGACAAGGGGGTACCTGCCTCTTCAGTGGCAAAGAGGGGAGGGTGGTATAGCCAATTGCTCAGGGGAAGAGGGCAAAATTACCACACTACAGTGGAGGAGGACCGCCATAAGTGCCAAAATGATCGAAAAAAAAAAAGAAAATTATTTTTTCCTGAATTCTTGGGTCAGGTATAAAGCATTCTCACAGTGTTGTTGATCGCAACTTTCTGGTATGTGTGTTCGATTATGGAGGACGAGTTGGGATCGGAAGGTCCATCATGACCTGGGGATCCAGGGGAGGATTGTGGTGGGGGTGGCTGACGAAAGGGAGGATTGTGGTGGGGGTGGCTGACGAAAGGAGGATTGTGGTGGGGGTGGCTGACGAAAGGAGGGTTGGGGTGGGGGTGGCTGACGAAGGGAGGATTGTGGTGGAGGTGGCTGACGAAGGGAGGATTGTGGTGGGGGTGACTGACGTAGGGAGGATTGTGGTGGAGGTGGCTGACGAAGGGAGGATTGTGGTGGAGGTGGCTGACGAAGGGAGGATTGTGGTGGGGGTGGCTGACGAAGGGAGGATTGTGGTCTCTTCACTACAGAAAGGGGAAGAGGAAGTGGAGATACGTATAACCAGGCTTTCTGTGTGGTTTGTATATGTGGCCACTTCCTAGTGTGGTCATTTCTTTGTGTGGCCACCTCCTCTTGTAGCCAGATACCAGTGTGGCCACCTTCCCGTGTGACCACTTTCCAGTGTGGCCTACTACAAGTGTGGCCATTTCACTGTTTGCCTACCCCATGTGTGATCATATGCCATTGTGGCCACCTCCACGTGTGAACACTTTCTAATGTGGCCATCTACCAGTATGGCCATTTCCCTGTGTGACCACCTCCATGTATGGCCATATGCCAATGTGGCCACCTTGCGTGTGGACATATACCAGTATAAGTCATTTACCAGCGTTACCACCTCCCCGGTGTGACCCTTTCCCAGTGTTACCAACCTCTAATGGAGCACTTTATTTGACCACATGAATATTTTCCACGTTCCACCCCATGTACTCTCTTTTTTATCTTCTAGTGGAGTCGACCCCCGTGTGCCCTCATCCTATACCTCCACCACAGAGCAAAAGTGTCTTGAGACAAGCATTCAGCATGGCTACCACCTGGTTACCACCTGGTTACCATCTGGTTACCACACGCGTAACACGAACCATACCATATTGTGAGTCGTGGAAGATGTGAGCTCTTGTTTACAGGCGAGGAACCACAAGCGATGATGCCTCTGGTTCGTGGTACCAGGAGGAAACAGGTGGTGGTAGTGGTAGTGGTGGCTGAACCAGCCAGAGTTCAGGGTTAAGGTGCGCCAGCTGTTAAGGAGGCGCAGCTGTAACGGGAGTGATAGGAGCACAGAAGCTGAGAGTACCTGATTCATGAGGTGGTATGAGGAGTTCTCATAGTGGTTTGTTCTGGTTCATGAGGGGACATGAGGAGGACTGGTGGTGGTTTGTTCTGGTTCATGAGGGGGTATGAGGAGGACTGGTGGTGGTTTGTTCTGGTTCATGAGGGGATATGAGGAGGACTGGTGGTGGTTTGTTCTGGTTCATGAGGGGACATGAGGAGGACTGGTGGTGGTTTGTTCTGGTTCATGAGGGGGTATGAGGAGGACTGGTGGTGGTTTGTTTTGGTTCATGAGGTGGTATGAGGAGGACTGGTGGTGGTTTGTTTTGGTTCATGAGGTGGTATGAGGAGGACTGGTGGTGGTTTGTTCTGGTTCATGAGGGGGTATGAGGAGGACTGGTGGTGGTTTGTTTTGGTTCATGAGGTGGTATGAGGAGGACTGGTGGTGGTTTGTTCTGGTTCATGAGGGGGTATGAGGAGGACTGGTGGTGGTTTGTTTTGGTTCATGAGGTGGTATGAGGAGGACTGGTGGTGGTTTGTTCTGGTTCATGAGGGGGTATGAGGAGGACTGGTGGTGGTTTGTTGTGGTTCATGAGGGGATATGGGGAGGACTGGTGGTGGTTTGTTCTGGTTCATGAGGGGATATGAGGAGGACTGGTGGTGGTTTGTTCTGGTTCATGAGGGGATATGAGGAGGACTGGTGGTGGTTTGTTGTGGTTCATGAGGGGATATGGGGAGGACTGGTGGTGGTTTGTTCTGGTTCATGAGGGGGTATGAGGAGTACAGGGAGTAATTCCTTTTGGTTTATGAGGTGTCATGAGGAGTATAGTAGGTGAGTTCTGATCTATGAGGTGGCAGTAAGATCACAACCTGCGTAGCGACTCTGATTCATGAGGAGGTGTAAGGACTAGAGATAGTAATTCACCCGGTTTATGAGATTGTATAACGAGAACGTAATGTAATCCCCCTTTTTAGTTTATGAGGTGGTATTGGGAAGGTAAGGTAATCATCTTCTGATTTATGAGGTTATATCGGGAGCAGAGGAGGTAAGTACTCATGATATATGAGGTGGTATGAGAAGTACAGAGGGTGATTCCCCCACCCCTGATGTATGTGTTGTGTAATAAGTATACTAAGCGGAGGATGTGAACCATAAAGGTTTATAAACTAAGTTAACGAAGAGTGAATGGAACGCTCGAGTTTATGACACATTTACGACAGGTTGTAAATAATGGTTGTAAATAATGATAGATAATTATGTCGTTTGGTTGCAAGAGTTTTGAGTGATAACGTAAGTACCGTAAATACAGTTATGTATGATAACGTACAACTACAATTTTAAACACACACGCTCACACACACACACACACACACACACACACACACACACACACACACACACACACACACACACACACCAAGCTCGTCAGAGAGACTGGTCTGCAGTTCAGCGTGTCCTCCAGGTCTTCCATCTTTAATACAGGTACAACATTATACCTTCTTCCACTCCCCTGCCACTGTACCTTCCTCCACTTTACCTTCCTCCACTTTACCTTCCTCCATTTTACCTTCCTCCACTTTACCTTCCTCCACTTTACTTTTCAAGCGGCCTGTAAAGTGTATCTGCACACTTTTTCATCACTTATGAAGGAACTTAATGAGGACCACGAGCCTCATATAAACAAAGACACTTTACTTACTTTATTTACCTCCATTGCTTTCAAAGTTCTCTTTACCAGTTTATCTCGGTTGTTTTGCGACCATGTGTGTGTGTGTGTATAATTAGCCATTTATAATTACCTATTTATACTGAGCAAGGAGAGAGTTCTACCTTCGTATGGCGCCATCGCTTGAAGTTTCCCTTCTGTTATACAGCTTTTTACATTTTTGTATCTTGTCAAGGTTTAGAATATCCTCAATCAGTGTGTGTAATGACCTCTATGTAATATTCTCTGTACTGCACAGGGGAGGGAGCCTTACTTCGCCAGACCTCATCTGGTATGCGTGTGTGTGTGTGTGTGTGTGTGTGGAGTACTGGGAAGGATGAGCAGAAAGCAAATGTGAAGCTTTTTTGTAGAAGAAGACACTATCTGGGTTCGTGTTCGATACAAGAGTGATCAAGAGATGGGGGCCCCCACAGGTGTGAAACTCCCTCCTCGTACAGTGCGGATAGATAATTATACACACACACACACACAAACACACACACACACACACACACACACACACACACACACACACACTAAAGAAGGGAAGTGGCTTCTGCTGAGCGAGCCGGATATACGAACATATCACAGCCGTTGACCTGGAAACACATATAAGAAAGAGTCTTACATTGATCAATCTTCACATTGAGGAATGAAAAGTGACCCTCGTCCATCACATCACCATACAGGCCAGGCTGGTTATCTGTCCATCCATGCACAGTTCATGTTCCCGGCTCTTGCGATTGAGAAAATTAATCTCATTCTCCAACGGCTGAGGCATATAGACGTGAAACGCCCATAGATAGATAGTCCTCTGATTAGAAAACTTGTTAAAGGTTGAGATATTGAAGATATTCTAACACATCTTTAAAAGTTCTTCCCCCTCATTTCCCCCCCCCTTAAAATCCCTGTATTCATACCATCTTCCGCCTTAGCATAATTGGCCACCTGGCCTCATTACCTGCACACTCACCTGGCCTCCCTCACCAGCAGTTATCGCACCCGCGGCCGTGCCACTCACTCACCGGCCAGCAGCAGTCGGCGTCTCTCAGAGAAGAGGATATGTTTTCTAGTCCTGGAATCCTTCTGGTAGCTCGCTGCCACACTTGACTGAGGTTGATCACTAAAGACCACAGTAATCAAGGTGGACGACGCATCAGTAAACTGTAAAGAGTGAGAATTAACTTTTCAGACTTGAATTGGAAATGCCTTGCCTATGATGCCTAGAATTTTCTTCCATACAGCTTTTCTATACACTGCTTCCTCGGCTTTAGGTCGTCCAAGATTATGTAGCCCACGTCCTCTTCATTTTCTCTCTGTAGCTCAACATCTTTCATCCTGTAGCTTGCCTTCTATTATCTACCACCGATATGTACGTAAAACTTTACACGTAACATCAAAATACTTTTTGCCACCTGTGAGCCCAGTACATCAGATTGTCTATGTCCATGTGCAGGTGTAGACGGTCGATCTCTTGTGTTGTGGTTATATTTCCAGGCTTTGCATCGCTTGTGATCTTTGATATCTTACAACACAGCCCGTCATCATTGTTCAATGATGTATGTATGACATAGAGAACTAGTCTCAAGACCAGTGTGTGTATGATGTTTAGTTGTGGCGTTGCGAGGGAGAAACTTTTACACTCGTGTCACCTCGTCTTTTAACCTTGTATATATGTACGGAGGAGGAGGAGGAGGAGGAGGAGGAGGAGGCTTGTAGAGGTCAGCGTTGTGGCAGCACCAGACCAGGTCTTGCTGCTGTGTTAGCCTCAGTGCCGGGTGTGACCCCAGGGTGACCCAGGGCAGGTCACCTAGGTGTAGTGTTATGAATTTCTCGGAAATGAGTTAACATTAAGCCTCAGTGGATGACGCTGATGTGATGTTTTTCTCACGGAGTTTCAACATCAGCGACGTATTGTACTTCAGTACGAGAACACTGATCCTTCCATTGTGTATTGTGGCTTATTGTGGAAGTCAGTAGCCACGGTCTTGTGCGTGTTGACGTCCAGCTCCTGATGTTGGCACGGTCGCCTTGAGGACAGGAGGGTACCATGACCCAGACTGAGGAGGGATGGACGACGTTTTCTTTAGACGGAGGAGAATTTCCCCCTCATAACACCAACTGGTGTGTAGATGACGAACAAGGATCGTAACTTCCCCTAGAGAATGTATCTTAGTAATGACATGTTAAGCCTCTGTGATGATAATAACACCAGCTTGAATTGATATGAACCGTCGTAACGACCTAATCATTCTCGTTCGAGAGGTGACCTGCCTGTTAGAGTAGCGGAGCTGATAGGTTGAATGACACAGACAAGTAACTTAAGGTGTGTTGGCTAAGCTTGATGGGTGTGAGTTTGCCAGGCCGCTTCGTAGATAAGATGACTTGATCTGATTTCTATACGTGACGGGGCATCGTCGTGTTCAGGTGAGGGCGTGTGGTATACATCAAAACGTCTGTCGAGCAGTGACAGTGATGTCTAGTTAGTCACCACCATGTCTGGAACTGTAGAGGACACTGAGGGTAGTGAATTACTGGTGACATGTGAGCGTAATCACTGAGATCGACCCTTTCATGTGTGTCTTCAGCCCTGAACACTAGCCATTATCTGCGTGTCACACGTTGTACCACACTGTTGGCTTCCACTGCCGCCTCCTACCGTGCGGTTATTTCATGGTAGATAACAGTTGCTTAGCCGGGCCATAAACAATGCTGGGTTTTTGCGTCGCGTATGTTTTCTGGCGCGTCACGGAACAGTCACACACAGGGGTCAGCAAGCTGATTCCACAGGTCGATATGAGCCACCTGTAGTGATGGTTGAGGCCAATATACGTCTCTCTCTCTCTCTCTCTCTCTCTCTCTCTCTCTCTCTCTCTCTCTCTCTCTCTCTCTCTCTCTCTCTCTCTCTCTCTCTCTCTCTCTCTTCATTATCCACTTCTACTCTTGTTTCCACGCACACAATAGCCGCCCGTCCGGTAGCCATACGTACCCACAGTCACATGACTTGACTCTCTCAAGGTCCTGTGAACGTGTGCCCTCCACTAGCACATCTCCTCCTCCTCGATAGGAACTTCCAATTTTTTTTTTCCCCAGTTACGAGCGTCCCACAGACTACCACCGGACGCAGCGGTGTCGCCTCTTAAGGCCTCTAGAATGAATATTCTTAAAGGTGATCAGAAATCGTTCTTATAGCGAAAGGTAGTTTTTTTTTTCACGCCCCGAGTTTCCTTTAGAATGGTGTGTGTGTGTGTGTGTGTGTGTGTGTGTGTGTGTGTGTGTGTGTGTGTGTGTGTGTGTGCGGAGTTACCAGACGCGAGTGGACACAAGAACTGTGGTACATGTGTATGGTACAAGTCTGAGATATGTATGGTACAGGAATAAGTTATTGCTTTATGGTACAGGCTTGAGGTGTTAGGTCTATGGTCGAGATATGAGGTGCAGGTGTATGGAGCTAGTATGAGACTTATGATACAGAAATGAGGTACAAACGTATGATGTATGAGGTATAGGTGTATGTTACAGGTATGAGGTAACGATATATGGCACAGATCTATGGAACAGTCTAATACAGCTGTATGGTGTAGGTATGAGAGTCAGGTGTGTAGTACAAGTGTGCAGTGAAGACACATGGTACAGATGTATGGGGTTAGAGTATCAGGTACAGGTATATATTACAGATGTATGAAGCAAGTATGAGGTTCAGGTATATGGATTAGATGTATAATGCAAGTATGAGGAGCCCAACCATGAACTTCCTTCTGGTAACGGCTCAGTATTTTACCTTAAGAATTCAACCTATTTTCAACCAGTCCAGCTCGTCCCCTGGGACAGAGGTGTCGTTGGAAGAGGTGTCGACACCTGATCGTATCTCTCACGTATAACGACCACTAATCGTCATTTCCCACATAAAATCATGACAGTAAGTCATGGTTCAAAAGGAAAAAAAAATCTATAATCATTTCATCTTATTGTGTCATCAACACCACGTACGTAACACCAAAAACTGATTGAGCGTGATGTATGTATGTATGTATGTAGTTTTTTCCATTATGTTTGTTGTTAGGTGGGACACCAAAGGAATATCACAGCCTCTTCCACTTGACACAACATACTCCACCTGGTATAGCTTCCTCCACCTGACATACCTTCCTCCATCCTTCTCCACCTGACACAGACTTGTCCACTTGACACAGTCTCCTTCACTTAACACAGTCTCCTCCACTTGACACAGCCTCGTCCACTTGACACAGTTTCGTCCACTTGACACAGCTTTCTTCAGCCGAAGGCGTATGTTACTACAGGTGTCCCTGAACGCCTTTATATCCCATCCCTGATGAACTCGCTCAAGGTGCCCTCAATGCCCTTGAATCCCAGCACCTGACCACCTGACTCAGGACCTGGGTTATGACAACCACCCACTACTGAGTGACCTCTCAGGTGTCACAGCAATACTTCGGTCATTATGGTGACGACAGACCTCGATGTCTTGTTATGGTGATGACAGACCTCGATGTCTTGTTATGGTGACGACAGACCTCGATGTCTTGTTATGGTGACGACAGACCTCGATGTCTTGTTATGGTGATGACAGACCTCGATGTCTTGTTATGGTGACGACAGACCTCGATGTCTTGTTATGGTGACGACAGACCTCGATGTCTTGTTATGGTGATGACAGACCTCGATGTCTTGTCATGGTGACGACAAACCTCGGTGTCTTGTTATGGTGACGACAAACTTCGATGTCTTGCTATGGTGACGACAGACCTCGATGTCTTGTTATGGTGATGACAGACCTCGATGTATTGTGATGGTGACGACAGACCTCGATGTCTTGTTATGGTGATGACAGACCTCGATGTATTGTGATGGTGACGACAGACTTCGATGTCTCATTATGGTGTTGTTTCTTGGAGGTCCTCGTGTGTTTCTGGTGGTCTGGATGGTGTCTCCTGCTGCTCTTACTTTGTGATTCTTATCGTCTCTCAATTCCTTGTACTTCGAGTGTTCCTAGTTTCCCATACATTGCCCGTCGGTGTTTTATGGTATACTTTGTATTTGCGATGCTCTTCGTGTTCCCGGTGTTCTATGTGTTTCTAATGTGTTTGATTTCCAGCTGGTGTTCTTGGTGTTACTTCTGTTTCTGATGTTGTCTTTTGTGTTGCAGGTGTGAGGTTTAGTGTTGTCGGTGTGTTCTTGATGGTCGTGGTGTTTCTTAGGGCTATCTCTGGCGGCTGAATGGTGTTGGTGGTAATGGTGGAAGGAAGTGCTGGCACCGGTGGCTGTGGTGGTGGCAGGAAGTGCTGGCACCGGTGGCTGTGGTGTTGGCAGGAAGTGCTGACACCGGTGACTGTGGTGGTGGCAGGAAGTGCTGACACCGGTGACTGTGGTGGTGGCAGGAAGTGCTGACACCGGTGGCTGTGGTGGTGGCAGGAAGTGCTGGCACCGGTGGCTGTGGTGGTGGCAGGAAGTGCTGACACCGGTGGCTGTGGTGGTGGCAGGAAGTGCTGACACCGGTGGCTGTGGTGGTAACATTACGTCGGCCACCAACCTCTCGGTGACGCTGCTCTGAGAACCTCCCGCTCAACACGGCACAACGGACGTCCTCCCCTCCCGTCACCACCACCATAACCCACGACCACAGTCTCCACCACCACCACCACCACCATCATCTCCATCGCCACCACCAACACCACAACCTGCACCACAATCTCCATCACCACCACAATCTCCATCACCACCACCACCACCACCACAACCACCTTCATCACTCCCTCCACCACAACACCAAGACCACCACCAACACCACAATCATATCGACCAACACCACCACCTCCATCATCACCACCAACACCAGCCTGGGTTCGACTCCTCCCTCCTCCTCCCCTCACTCGAACTTGGGTGATGGGTCTCCTAACTCTGAGGAGCCCCCAGCGGACGGCCTGGCGAATCTAGTACCTCCTCCTGCTGGGGAGTGAGTTACTCGTCCAACGGGCTGGTAACGTTGGCAGCTGCCTCGTTCTGTTTCCGTGGTCTTCATGGATGCGACTGAACCTGAGGGAGTGATTCGATGAAGGGAAGATGGTAAGGAAGGCATCAGGACACCCTAGGATTGATGAGGGTGAATTAGGTAGGTAGCAGGATCTGAAAGAGGAATTATCCAAGGAGAAGGAGGGTAGATGGACAGCCATGTAGACGAGATGGAAAGTGGATGGAAACCGATGTGGGAAAACGTCATTAAAGATGGACTGACGCTTGAACGACACATAAATAGATAGAAGAAACGTGATAGATAATTCAGACAGTATGCAAGTGTCAGATTGATATGTAAAGAAATTAAAAGACTAAAAGTACGACGAAGAGAAGCAGGAGGAAGGCAGCAGACGTTGAGAAAGTCCAGGCAAAAACATGAGAGGAGTGGCCGCCATGTGCCTTCATCCCGTCCGGCAAAAACGCTTGTGGAGGCAGGAGCGGTGAGGCGAGACCCAGCAACCACACAGCAGCACGTGCACCCGCCCGCCGCCTCGCCCCAGGCCAACCCGGCCCCTGCCCACCCACCCATCCACACACACACCACACACACACACACAACACACACACACACACACACACACACACACACACACATGCATGAAGATTCTGCAGCAAGGCTGGCATGGCTGAACTCGTGAATGATTTGCATCCAAGATCTGTCATTTTTACCCTTATACAAACGGAAATATTTATGATAATTTTAAGGCATCTGCCAGATGACCTATAGAGAAAATGTCATGAGTTCTTCTAGTATTCTTGTTCTCTCCTGCGTCTCGTATTCTGGGCGAATCAGGGACACAAGGCACAAATACTGCGTTCGTTCTCCCTCAAGACACCTACAACCTGACGAGGAAAGATAGAAGTTCAAACAGGGCGACGACGACGGGAGGACCTTGACTTCGAAGAATCTTGTCCCCTCAGCCTCGAGGGAGGAGTCATTCGATGACTCCTGAGGGTGGAGTGACCGCCCGATGGACAAGTGCATTTGGGCAGCGGTGCGTGGCAGAGGGTGTCAGCCAGCCGTACACACACTCTCATGCCTCATGCGTACTGCCTGGACAAGGCCTTGGTTCCAGGCGTCGTGATGTGAGAACCCCGTAGGTCTGGGGTCATATGAAGGACATAGATGTTGTCCAGTTGTGTCACTGACGACTTGAACGACAGTCAGATAAGATGAAACGACTGGACCATACGTAAGCCATCGAGTTAACTGTAGATAAAGAAATGATAATGGTAATATATATAAGAAAAGAGTTATTTGCGTTTTATATGACGATAGTTTATTTAGATACAGTGGCAGTTTGCATCACTTTGCACCAGTTTGCACCAGATTGCACCAGTTTGCATCAATTTGCATCAGTTTGCATCAATTTGCATCAGTTTGCATCAGTTTGCATGAGCGTCAAACTCCACATTGAAGGTTCAGGTTGGTGGCGAATGTTCCCCGGATGTACAGCCGGTCTCACCAAGTCCTTAACCCAGCCCACCACACCTCACCCTCCCTCACCATCACTACTCCCCGGCATTAACCTGTCCCAGCTACCCAGGGAGGTGCACAACAACCAACCCCTCCTCCTCCGTCCTCCTCCTCCTCCCTTGTGTGTATACCTGCAGGAAAACCCACGCATTCCTTTACTCCTGGAAAGTTTGGCGACCTTGACCATGAAGCCAAGTGGAAAAGTGCACAACCGCATAGCGAGGAACCCAGTTCCTTACTTCCTCCACACTTCCGGAGGCTTGTGCACCCACCGGAAACACAGGAACCCCGATACTGCCCGTGTTCCGACAGTCGTCTGTCATCCCCCAGGCTCGGGTTATCTCACATACGGGGCCTGTGACCAGCTCATGTCAACAAACGAGAGACAAAGACTCGTAAAGACGAGGTTCCGGTTGGTGGCTCGGGCGAGTTCGCAGTAGCGTAAATGACTTCCGTGGGTAAGGCCGGAAACAGAGCGGAAATGATGACGCAATTTTCCGGAAAGTAAGAGTTTGTTTACACTTTTTGTGCGTCTGGACTCGGAAGTGGGACGTGGGCCCGTTACCTGCAGCATTGTCGTACTGGGTTTGAGGTATTTTGGCGCGGGTTTTTGGCGCGGGTGTTCGAGCGATGGCGGGTCCTCCTCTGGATGACTGATGGCCCTTCGAGTGGAGAGGAAAATGTGTTTGATGTGCAACGTCTGCATCATCCCGTCTCTGTGATTCTTCTGAGAGGCTTGCAAGCTTTCGCGAGGGTGGGAGGCCAGGGCAAGTGAGCCATAGTTTAAAAGCACACTGGATGAATTTGGGTAATGAATCTTTAAGGACATATTTTTTATGTCCAAATTTGTTGCCAGTTAGTGATATGTGGGTATTGAAGGAGTGTGTTGCTTTTGTGTTGATGTTACTGATGTGTGGAGTGAATGTCATGTATGTGCGCGTGTGTATGTGTGTGTGTGTGTGTGTGTGTGTGTGTGTGTGTGTGTGTGTGTGTGTGTGTGTATGGAATGTGACGCCTAGAATGGCGTGGTGTTTTGCTCAGTGGGAGTGATTGTCCATTCGAGGTGACTGGAGAGCGTTAGCTGGATGGTGATAACTGTGAACTTCCTGACGGCGACAGGAGACTGATTCCTGTTCATGTTAGTCATCGTATCTCACGTGCCAGGTCATCCACATGGCTCCTCTAACAATGAAAGAGCACCACAGTAACACACACACACACACACACACACACACACACACACACACACACACACACACATTAATATATATATATATATATATATATATATATATATATATATATTTGTTGAGTATTCCTGGTAAATTATATGGGAGGGTATTGATTGAGAGGGTGAAGGCATGTACAGAGCATCAGATTGGGGAAGAGCAGTGTGGTTTCAGAAGTGGTAGAGGATGTGTGGATCAGGTGTTTGCTTTGAAGAATGTATGTAAGAAATACTTAGAAAAGCAAATGGATTTGTATGTAGCATTTATGGATCTGGAGAAGGCATATGATAGAGTTGATAGAGATGCTCTGTGGAAGGTATTAAGAATATATGGTGTGGGAGGCAAGTTGTTAGAAGCAGTGAAAAGTTTTTATCGAGGATGTAAGGCATGTGTACGTGTAGGAAGAGAGGAAAGCGATTGGTTCTCAGTGAATGTAGGTTTGCGGCAGGGGTGTGTGATGTCTCCATGGTTGTTTAATTTGTTTATGGATGGGGTTGTTAGGGAGGTAAATGCAAGAGTTTTGGAAAGAGGGGCAAGTATGAAGTCTGTTGGGGATGAGAGAGCTTGGGAAGTGAGTCAGTTGTTGTTCGCTGATGATACAGCGCTGGTGGCTGATTCATGTGAGAAACTGCAGAAGCTGGTGACTGAGTTTGGAAAAGTGTGTGGAAGAAGAAAGTTAAGAGTAAATGTGAATAAGAGCAAGGTTATTAGGTACAGTAGGGTTGAGGGTCAAGTCAATTGGGAGGTGAGTTTGAATGGAGAAAAACTGGAGGAAGTGAAGTGTTTTAGATATCTGGGAGTGGATCTGGCAGCGGATGGAACCATGGAAGTGGAAGTGGATCATAGGGTGGGGGAGGGGGCGAAAATCCTGGGGGCCTTGAAGAATGTGTGGAAGTCGAGAACATTATCTCGGAAAGCAAAAATGGGTATGTTTGAAGGAATAGTGGTTCCAACAATGTTGTATGGTTGCGAGGCGTGGGCTATGGATAGAGTTGTGCGCAGGAGGATGGATGTGCTGGAAATGAGATGTTTGAGGACAATGTGTGGTGTGAGGTGGTTTGATCGAGTGAGCAACGTAAGGGTAAGAGAGATGTGTGGAAATAAAAAGAGCGTGGTTGAGAGAGCAGAAGAGGGTGTTTTGAAGTGGTTTGGGCATATGGAGAGGATGAGTGAGGAAAGATTGACCAAGAGGATATATGTGTCGGAGGTGGAGGGAACAAGGAGAAGAGGGAGACCAAATTGGAGGTGGAAAGATGGAGTGAAAAAGATTTTGTGTGATCGGGGCCTGAACATGCAGGAGGGTGAAAGGAGGGCAAGGAATAGAGTGAATTGGAGCGATGTGGTATACCGGGGTTGACGTGCTGTCAGTGGATTGAATCAAGGCATGTGAAGCGTCTGGGGTAAACCATGGAAAGCTGTGTAGGTATGTATATTTGCGTGTGTGGGCGTGTGTATGTACATGTGTATGGGGGGGGGTGGGCCATTTCTTTCGTCTGTTTCCTTGCGCTACCTCGCAAACGCGGGAGACAGCGACAAAGTATAATAAAAAAGAAAAAAAAAATATATATATATATATATATATATATATATATATATATATATATATATATATATATATATATATATATATATTTATGCTGATAACCACGAGGAGAAATGAAACACGATAAGCCGAGTGCACTTTTGTGTATAATCAAATCGTTAGGAAAAATACAATAATAAAGTAGAAGACTTAGAACAGTCAGAATATATATATATATATATATATATATATATATATATATATATATATATATATATATATATATATATATATATTATCCCTGGGGATAGGGGATTAAGAATACTTCCCACGTATTCCCTGCGTGTCGTAGAAGGCGACTAAAAGGGGAGGGAGCGGGGGGCTGGAAATCCTCCCCTCTCGTTTTTTTTTCAATTTTCCAAAAGAAAGAACAGAGGGGGCCAGGTGAGGATATTCCAAAAAAGGCCCAGTCCTCTGTTCTTAACGCTACCTCGCTAACGCGGGAAATGGCGAATAGTTTAAAAGAAAGAAAAGAAAAAAAAAAAAAAAAAAAAAAAAATATATATATATATATATATATATATATATATATATATATATATATATATATATATATATATATATATATATATATATGAAAGGTGGCGCTAAGACGCCATTACTATACATGCGTTTGTGGTTTTCGGGTCTAGCACCATCGTGCCTGTCATGAAATTTTATGTGGAAAAGACAGGAAATCGTTCACAAATATTGCCTACGACAAAGCAATCCAGTTTCTGTAGACCTTCATCAATATTCAAGTTACAATTCTTTGTGTACTGGATAAGAGAAGATTCAATAATATTTCTCTTAGTCAAGAATTTACAGGTTATAATGGTCATGATTATTAACATGATTATACAAAGCATTTGAACCTTGTTCTGTTCTTATGCTGCATTTATGTTGCCTAATTCTAACAGATAGATCCTTACCAGTCTTCTCAATATAACATATTACAGCTTTTGCAAGTTTTTCTGTAAACACAGCCCACAGAATTTTCTGGCGAGTTTTTTTTTTCATCAGTAGTATTGTTATTGTTAAAGGCTCCATTCACATTAAAGGATTTAAGTAAGTTGGCAACTAAGGTAAAATTTTTGATAAATGGGATAACTAAAGGATTCTTGGTATCAGGAGGAGGTTTGGGGTTAGCTCTATGAAATCATTTATTTGCAAACGTAAAAGATTTATCAATGAAAGATCTAGAATACTCTAAATTGGATCCAGTAGAATATAACTTCTCAAACCCATCATCAATAAACTCAGGCCTGCATATACGTCATGCTCTAAGGAACATCGAATATAAAAACGATTGTTTAGTTCTCTCTTGTTGAGCTGAATCAAAATGAATATAAGAACAAACATTGGTGGGATTTTGTGTTGATGCTAAACATAAACATGTTTCCAACCCTGTGGATCATGCAATCTAGAAATGGTAACATACAATCAATTTCCACTTCCACAGTAAATGTGACAGAAGGTATTCAAGAATTAAGCGAAGGCTTTTTTTTTTTTTTGTGGTAAATTTTCATTCTTTAGCTAAACCAAAGGACATCATCTACGTCTGTTAGCCAGATTGCCTTAGAGGGTAAGATATCCTTTAGTAATTTTGTTTCAAAGAATTCCATATAAAGATTACTTAATACTAGTGAAAGAGGGTTACCCATCGCCATACCAAAGTTCTTGTGTGTGTGTGTGTGTGTGTGTTATACACCAGTATACTCTAACAGGGGTCGGGAGAGTGGTATGCTACCAACTAAAGATTGAACCATAATAAGAATGATCTTCCGTCATACAAAGTCCCTCAATTACTACACAGCTGACGGCGACGTGATTCTCAATGGATCAGGTCAGGTTTTTTTGTGTTGTTGTTATTGTTAGAGTTGTTCCCAGAGTCTGTTGATCATCGTGGCCAACTGGGAGGTTCTCACGACCAGGCAAGTGGGTGTGTGTGTGTGTGTGTGTGTGGGGTGTGTGTGTGTGTGTGTGTGTGTGTGTGTGTGTGTTTGGGGAATGGTATATATACATATATATATATATATATATATATATATATATATATATATATATATATATATATATATATATATATATATATATATATATATATATATATATATATATGGTCAGGGACTATCTATCACCAGGGGATAAGAATAATGAAGAGAACCCACCTCCTCCAAAAAGAATGTGACTTTATTACCAGGGGAAAAAATTATTGAATTGTGTGATAGGCAACGTAAAAGCAAGTAGATGGCGGGGTTCGAATCCCAGGAGTGGCGGTCGGCCTACACCCAACGCAGGGACACATTTTCCCCTCAGGGTTTGTCAGTATATGACTACCTGGCTTAGGCTGTGGTACGTGATTACTATTTGCTATTACTATTTGTGTTTTACTGGAAGAGAGTTCTACACTCGTGTTGCCCCGTGTCTTCTTAACCTTGTATATGTATATAACCTTGTATAGGGAGGCCTATTTGAAGGGGGGTATTTCCAGCCTCCCCTGAGCTCTCGCCTCTCTTTCAGGCCATCAGAGACGGTCAAGCATGACTGACAATAAATGTGATTGTGCAATCCTTTCCATCGTGTGTGGGTAGGACTAAAAGCATGCACGAATGACTGAGTAGTAAGATAGAAAGCTCCTCCCCACCTACCACTGTAGATGGAGACAAGATAGTAAAGCAGAAGGCTCCTCCCCACCCACCACTATAGATGGAGACAGGATAGCAAAGTAGAAGGCTCCTCCCCACCCACCACTATAGATGGAGACAGGATAGTAAAGCAAATGGAGAAGGCTTGATGGGAGTACTGGTAGGGCGGAGGGGAGAGGGAAGAGAGTGCACGTAGAGAGGAGAGTGTGGGAGAGCTGGAACCCGGAATTAACAAAATGGTGGAGCGTCAGTAAAGTCTGGCAGCAGATGTGTCTCCCCACCACCACCACCACCACCACCACCTTCCTGCTGCTGCTGCTGCTGCTCCCACTCCTACTCGCCATACTCTTGCCTGCTCCTTCTGCTACCTATCGTCACCTGCTGCTGCTGACTACTTTGCTCCTGCTTCAAGTGTTGCCTCTAATGCTGACGTTGCTCCTGCTTATGGTGCTCTCGCTTCTGCTGCTGGTGATGCTACTGTTTCGCTTGGTTTTTCCTTCTGCCTTTGCTGATTCTCCTCCTGCTGTCTTCTTTTTATTTCTGTTGCTCTAGTTTCTCTTGCCGCTCCTTTTCCTATTGGTGCTCTTCCTGCTTACGCTTTTGCCCCTCCTGCTGATATTCTACTGAGTTGCTCCTCTCATTCCGCTTTTACCGCCCTTGCTCCTGCTTTTGCCGCTGCTGCAGTTCCTGCTGATCTTTCTCTTTGTTTCCGCTGTTTCCGGTGCGGATGCCCCCGTGGCTAACCCTACTCCTGCTTCTGCTCTTGCTCTTGTTTCTACTGCTGATCTCTCCCCTGATACCAGTCTCGCTCCTCCTTCTCCTACTGTTGCGTCTGCCGCTGCTGGTCCTTACCTCTGGCCATCTTCCTCCTGCTGTCTTTCTTCGTATTTTCTTCACACCACTGCTCTCCCCTTCTATTACCTGTGCTGTCTCAACTGTTAATTCTCCTGCTGGCGGTGGCCGCAGTGATGAAGAAGCGGGAGCAAGACGGCGAGGAAGACTGTAGCCCTGGGGCCATTCGGAGTGGAGGAGGAGGAGCAGGAGGGAGGAGGTGTGTGTGTGTGTGTGTTTCCCCGTGGGCACAGTGGCTAGGGGGAGAGAGGGATGGGAGGGAAGGCCCGCCGTCGCTGGATCCTCAACCCTCACAGTTCATCTGGAGTCTAGACCAGGGGTTCCCAAGCTTGGGTACATCTGCACTTCTCAAGGGGTGCTACATACATAAAGGTCTGAGAGTACACTCATGGTGTACAGTGCTGTACAGTGTACACCATGAGTATTGTACAGCATAAGCAATATAGAACACCCTCGTTACAAATCTACAAAATCCTTATATCGTCTCTAACAGATTTCGTAATAAGATGACATAAAATGTAAATAAATTCATCAGTTTTGGATCCTTGATTTTTAAGGGTACATGAGAACCTGTCAGGATACACAAGGTGTACAGTGGAACTAAAAGGCTGGGATCCTCTGGTCTAGATCTTCATGTTAATGATTCTGAATATTCTCGATGATCGACGTTATGATTTCTTGTACTGATCTCTTTAATTCAAGATTGTGTCCATGCCTACCTTACACACACTCACACACACACACACACACACACACACAAATATATACTTTTAATTCTAGCTCCCAATCATTTCACCACTAACTACTAATCAATACATAGAAAATAATTCTTTTTCATATGTAAATATAACCTTCAGTGTAGACTGCAGTATGGTTGTGTTATGGTTATAGCTGAGACGTAAAATCTTTGTTGACCAGCAGGCCACAGAAGGAAACCCTATACAACATTGTTGACAACCTGTTCAGTGATGCATAGTTCATGGGTACAGTAAGTTTCAATTTAAGGGAATTATTATCTTTATTATCTAGCGATTCTTGCTATTTGTTTGATGGCTTTTGCATGTAGCCAACCAGATGGTGTAATGACGAGTTCTCCTCCAGGTTCTACCTAAACTGATGCCACCTTGAAGTTAGGTGGTTGTAGAGTGTCCGTCACATTTCAAACCATTGTTTTCTAAACCGTATACGATAGACGATACTCAATCTCTTCTGTAGATGGTGTGGCTTTATATTTGAATCATTCTAACCTCCAACATACCAGCATTGAGTTAGACTCGAAAGTGGGGAAAATAAAATCTCCCCTTTGTATTATTTTCAGTAAATGCGTGAAATCCTTTATGACAACATTATATAGGTAATCTGTATTGACTGGCCTGTGCACGACATTTACTTCTTGTGTCCCTATGGAATATAAACGTAATTTGGTGGTAACCGTAGCTACACGAACGTTTCATTCACCCTCTGATGATTTTCACAGTGAAATGGAATCATTGCAAATTGTTTACATATAAGCATACCTTTCAGTTCTATCGATTTACATATATATATATATATATATATATATATATATATATATATATATATATATATATATATATATATATATATATATATATATATGAGTCCACGGGGAAAATGATCACGCGCAAAATTGTGATCTTTCTAATATATATATATATATATATATATATATATATATATATATATATATATATATATATATATATATATATATATATGTATATATATATTTATTTATTTATATTGGTAAAGACTAACGTATAGCATTAGGTTCTTCAGTAAAGCTACCAACTGTACCTATAGTGTTATATATTTTCCAGTCCAGGTGAGGCTGTCATGTGCTCCGTACGAAACTTGCTATCCTACTGAGTTTTACCCACAGGTTAACCATGTTCTTAAAGCAAGAAATCCAACCCAACCATATTTTCAAGTTCAAGTTTTGTTATTCCAGCAGAGTTAGAGTCGTCATTCGTTTACCGATGTACTATATACAACAGCTGTAGTGCTTTGTGTATTGGAAGGACGAAGCGACTCATTTAGGATTCGCCACCTCGAACGCCTCTGGCGACCATTATGAACCCAATGCCAAATCACCCAACCACTCTTGTGGACGGTACGTCATCACGCTCACGACATAGACGACCCATCGTCGGTGACATGTTTGTGTGTGTGTTGGTCAGTCGTATATTAGATAGTGATCTGTTAATACTGGAGTCGCTTCTCACCCCACAGCAACTGGAGTCGCTTCTCACCCCACAGCAACAAAGTGTAAGTGACAATAACTTCTCTCGACTCTCGACAGAGCTATTGTGTTTAGTTATAATAGATCGAGATGAAAACTGTCTAGTTTTTTGAAATGTATAATTTAATGTTATGATATCTAATGGTGATTAGTAGGAATTTGATCTTTATTAGGTAATATTGCCTCGTTTTTAATCTTTATAAGGTAATATTGCCTCGTTGTATTTGATCTTTATTAGGTAATATTGCCTCATTGTATTTAATCTTCATTAGGTAATATTGCCTCGTTTTTAATCTTTATAAGGTAATATTGCCTCGTTGTATTTGATCTTCATTAGGTAATATTGCCTCGTTGTATTTAATCTTCATTAGGTAATATTGCCTCGTTGTATTTAATCTTCATTAGGTAATATTGCCTCGTTGTATTTGATCTTCATTCGGTAATATTGCCTCGTTGTATTTAATCTTTATTAAGTAATATTGCCTCGTTGTATTTGATCTTCATTAGGTAATATTGCCTCCTTGTATTTATCTGTCATGTTATCATGTATTTCAGTCAAGGTAGGACTGTTATGTCTTTCTGATTAGTTGAATTTTTTTTTCTTCCTTTGTTATTTACTATAGAGAAATAATAGCCGCTTTAGGACCCGATGGTCCGTTGCCTTTTGAATTTGGTTGTGTTTCACGTTGGAAATTTATAATATCTACGTATGTTTTATTCAAGTAACATTTTCAGACATATTAGACCTTTTGCTTTGTACGTACACTCGTAATATAGAAATGCATGCTTCTTATTCTTTCCTTTAAAGACTTTGATGATGGTATGTGTATATCGAAATATAAACCAGTGGAACCATAGATATTCATTCATACATTCAAGTCTCTTCGTTGTATATCAACTGACTGATGTATATCTTTCTCGTGATCTCCTGATGATATGATTACAACACGAAAGTGCACTTGGGAACTTATCGTGCTTTATTTCCTCGTGGATTCGTTTACCAAATGGCGTCCTAGCTTCGTCTCTTCGATGTATGACTTATATTTCTCTCTTGTGTCTCCCCTGATGATGTGATTATTACACGAAAGTGCACTTGAGAACTTATCGTGTTTCATTTTCCCCGTGGACTCGTAGGAATATATATATATATATATATATATATATATATATATATATATATATATATATATATATATATATATATATTATCGTTGGGGGTTGCTTTGTCCAGAAGTCGAACACGGTCACGCATGATTTCCAAGTAACGACGCTAACCACCAGATCACTGTGGTTAACCACTAGTTAATACCAACTCAAAACGTCACGCTTTATTTTGGTGTTCTTAACGTACGTTTACATGACTAGATTGTTCGGTTGTCGTCACGTCACACCACCACTACTGGTGTAGAGGTCTGTCTTGTCGACACCTCACAACACGGGACACTTGTGAGTGTACACGCAGCCCATGAGTGGAGATATATATATTTTTTTTTTGACGAGTTTGAGTTACAACGTAGATTTTGGTGGATCTCATGGACGGTTTTGGCGGAATCACAGACGATTTTGACGGAATCACGGACGATTTTGGCGTAATCATGGACGATTTTGACGGACATCACGTATGGTTTTGAGTGACATCACGAACGAAATTGACGGACTTACGGACAAATGTGATGGACATCACGGACGAATGTGACGGATATCACGTACTATTTTGATAAACATCACGGACGAATGTGACGGACATCACGGACGAATGTGACGGATATCACGTACTATTTTGACAAACATCACGGACGAATGTGACGGACATCACGAACGAATGTGACGGACATCACGGACGATTTTTGACGGACCTCACGGGCGAACGTGACGGACATCATGGACGAAAATGGAAGATCACGGACTGTTATGACGGGATTTCACGGACCAATGTTACGGACGAAGTTGGACACTCTTGTGATGTGAGAGCAACGGAGTCTGGTTATGAGCGTAAGTTAGAGACGTTCAACTTAGAGGAGGAAGTTAGGGAGGAGACAGTACTTACGGCAAGTTAGGGACGAGAGAAAGTATTTACTTGCTTACAAGTACTTACGGTAAGGTAGGGAAGAGAGGTTATATACTTACGAGTACTTACGGCAAGTTAGGGAGGAGAGAGTATATACTTACGAGTACTTATGGCAAGTTATTATGTTCTTACGGGTACTTACGGCAAGTTAGGAAGGGGATAGAACTTGCTTACGAGTACTTACAGCAAGTTAGGTCGGGTAAAGTACTTACTTACCGAAAGTACCGGGGGTGGGTGGAAAGTATTTAATCACTTACGAATGCTTACGGCAAATCAGGGAGGAGAAAGTACTAACTTGCTCACAGATATTTACAGCAAGCTGGAGAAGAAAGTACTTGTGGACTTTCGGGTAATTACAGCAAGGTAGGAGAGAGAGAGAGAGAGAGAGAGAGAGAGAGAGAAGAGAGAGAGAGAGAGAGAAGAGAGAGAGAGAGAGAGAGAGAGAGAGAGAGTACTTACAATCACTTGTGGAAAGTTAGGGAGGATAAAGAAAATGTTTACTTGTACTTACCGCAAGTTAGTGAGGAGAGAGTAATTGCCTACAAGTACTTACGGCAGTATAGGGAGGAGAGAGAGTTGTACTTACGAGTACTTATGGCAGGCTAACAAGGAGACAGTACTTACTTAGGGATACTTCCGGAAATTTTGGGCAGATAGAGTACTTACTTGAGAGTTAGTACGGCAAGTTAAGTGGAAGAGTGTGATTACTTAATTACCAGTACTTACGGGAAGCTAAGGAGGAGAGTACTTACAAGAACTTACGGCAAATTAAGCAGAGAGTACGTATTCAAGAGTACTAACGGCCAGTTAGGATGAAAATACTGGTACTTACGACAAGTTAGGGGGGAGGAAGTACTTGCTGACAAGTACTTACGGTAAGTGAGGGAGAAGAGAGTACTTTTACGGCAAGTTATGGAAGGAGGGAGTACTTACTTGCTCAAGAGCACTTGCAGCAAAATGAGGAGAAAATTACTTATTTACTTACGAGTTCTTAAAGCAAGTGAGGGAGGAAAGAGCACTTACTTACTTACGAGTACTTACGAGTAGTTAGGGAGAAGACGGTACTTAATTACTTTCGAGTACTTACAAGATTTTCCCAAAAGAAAAAAAACCACTGGGCTATCGTGTAGCGCTCACCGCAGAAGATGGAAAAATTTGTGATATAAAGTTAAGACAAACGAGTCGTGTGAGGTACGTGTTGTCGTGTGTATGAGGTGGAGAGATTGTATGTTTGTGCACTGCATGACAGCAGCTCACGTGTGGATGAGGCAGAGAGAAAGAGCAGCTACCTGGGGCAAAGGAGTGACGCCTGACAGCACTGAGAGAGAGAGAGAGAGAGAGAGAGAGAGAGAGAGAGAGAGAGAGAGAGAGAGAGAGAGAGAGAGATGGGGGGGGGGGTGGGTTGCAGCAAACCAAGCACAAAAGAAATATGGAGAAAAGAAGACGGAAGAACTGGAAATAATGAGAGCTTGTGAAGGAGACGTTAGGTAAGATACACCAGCGAGGGTGGGTGGTGGGTGATGATGGTGGTAGTGGCGGCGGTGGGTGGGTGGGTGGGTCCGGCAGCTGACTCCTACAGCTGTTGATCTCCTCCCTAGTGGACGCCAGACCAGACCTCTCCACGGAAGCCAGAGATTAGTGGTTTTACTCTGAATACAAACTCCTTCTTCTTAATGACCAACTGCAGCAGCGGCACAAGCAGCAGGTACAGCAACAACTTGCAACATGCCACATCGCTAATCATTTTCCCAGACAGTGGCAGCACATGCAGAAAATCGTACGACGACTACCTTACGGGACAGTGTTGGGAATCTAGTGGGATCTACATTACTCCTTTCCTCTTCGTCCACTTCAAGATTTCGAAAAAGCACATTTACCAATTTTCTAAACCTTGAGCACGACGGTACGACCCTTGAGCACGACGGTACGACCCTTGAGCACGATGGTACGACCCTTGAGCACGACGGTACGACCCTTGGGTATGATGTCCAGACCCTTACGAGCCAGGTTAAAGTCCTGGCCATTATACCCAAAGTCGCTCCGTCGTGTTTAGAGGTCGCACTATTTTACTTGAAGGACTTGCGCCATTACCTTCCTGGACTGGTGGTAGTTTGGACACCCAGGGAACAGGGCGTCACTGTCTGAGCGCTGGTGATGTTCGTCCAGTGCCTCGTCTGGAGGCCATGTGGGCTGGCTGCTGGACAGTACAGATGTTTCCTTTTCTCTGTGTCCCAGTACACATTAGTTACATTCTTCCTCCTCCTTCCCTCCCACACACTTCTGTTGCTCATCTTTTCATTCCATCATCATCTTTCCCTTCTCTTCCATCCCCAACCGCACCATTTAGTTTCTTCCCTTATGCCTCCAACCTCTCGTCACTTTCCTATCCTCCGTCTCCTGTACTCTCTAGTTTCCTTTATCCCCCCCTCCAACACACACACACAAACCTCCTCGCCTCTTCCATCTTCCCTTCCCACTTCTCCCTGCACCTCCTCGCCTCTCCTGTCTCCCCCTTCCCACTTCCTCCTCCCACACCCATACCCACTTCCTCCCACGAGTAAGCAATCGACATTTTCTCAGCCCACTTGCATCTGCGTCTGACTCTGCGCCTGTTGTCATAAATCGGTGTTTTCCCCCTCCTCCTCCTCTTACCCTGCACGCACCCTACCTGAACACCTGCCTCTCGCTCCTCCTCCTGCTTACTGGCTAACGACCTGTCCTCCCGTGAGAGCCCTGCAAGCCGCTGTCCTGTAATTCCCAAGACGATCACGATTACACCCCCAACTATCCGGAAAGGAACCTCGCTTTATATAAGATCCTCTGGCGGATGTTGTTTATTACATGGCTGTACACTACCTTAGAGCCTGGCCTGCCTGCCTGGGGGATTCCGGAACCCAAGTAGCGTTGGTATGAAGCTTCGTGATGTATCTTATTCCGTGGGAGAGTAATGCCCATGTCATGATCACATGTGAGATCTAGTTGATTTGTGTTGGTTGATGGCCAAGCTGACGAACACACACACACACACACACACACCCGACTTCTCACGCCGCTGGACGGATGCACCAGATTGACTATAATTGATTCATTTAGCGGATTTTAAGAGACATTCTTACATTTTCCCTGATCGCAGAAGTGATTAGAAACAGAGTCTTGCGTTCTACTGTACAAAGACATGTTCATACGTTTGCTAAATACATGATATGGTTGTTGGGAGTCGTAACATAGTACCATCCCCTTTAGATCAACACAGACTCTCCTTCCCCTCTCCTCCTTAAAGATTCCATAGCAACACACACCCACATCCCACGGTTATCACAGCAACATACCACTTCCTGTAACTCAGCAGTAAACAAAGTATTCAGTTTCGTATTTTTTCAGTTCGTCCAATCAAAGCCGACTGGTGCATCACACTATCCTCTCCTCCTTCACCACACACAGTCAGAGGAGCCCTACTCTTCTCCGCTGGCCTGGCGGTGCCCTTCAGCTTGGGAGCTGCGGGGGCGTCGGTCACCCTTAAGCAATCTCGTTCCGAACATTACCAGGAAAAATGAAAAAAGAAAAAAATGAAGAAGAAGAAGAAAACGGACGATGCCAAGAGGTCGGCTAAACATCCGACAATTTTCCCGCGCAACAAAGAGCCACATAGAGGAAGTACAGAGTGCACCTGTGATTACCTGGGACGCAACGTTTTCGAGAAAATTATCATCAACCTCTCGTTCGTGATGGGAAGCAGAGGGTGAGCTTGAGGCACATCATGGTGACCGGTTTCTCCGTAGATACGTGACTCCTTTTTTTTTTTTTTTCGCTTTTCT
Source organism: Panulirus ornatus (assembly GCF_036320965.1). Classification (NCBI taxonomy): domain Eukaryota; kingdom Metazoa; phylum Arthropoda; class Malacostraca; order Decapoda; family Palinuridae; genus Panulirus; species Panulirus ornatus. The sequence continues at coordinate 88,708,330 of NC_092224.1, forward strand.
CTCCCTACGTTTTCATCCCACGTGAAATGTGTTGAGGAATATGTAATGGCAGGACACTGGAAGGTTGGTTGGTTCGTTGGTTGGTGGCAGCAGCAGCAGCAGCCAGTCAGCCATCTTGCGGTAAAAGGGCAACCGTGCGGTACCACCTGACCTCCACCGGAAGTGACATCACGGCGTCTTGCAGTGAGACACATGACCACCAGAGTTTGCTACGGCCTCCATCTCCTCCTCCTCCTTCTTCTTCCTACTCCTCCACGTCTCCAGTTCTGTCATCTTCCTGTCCTTCTCATCCTTTCTCTCCTTCTTTTTCTTCTTTTTTCCAACATTTCTCTATTTTCTTTTTTTTCCTGCTGCTGCTGTTTCTCCTCCCACTCTTCACCCCCAACCAGTCCCGCCCAATCTTCTTCCCCGCCCCATTACCTTCACGCCCCCTTCCCCGCCCGCCCCTGTGCAGAGGAAGGGAGATGTGTTATTTTGGGAGTTCGTGCAGACTGTGGGTGGCTGGGGCTGGGCCAGGCTGGGTCTGGGCTCTCACTCAGAAGCCCGAGACTTCCCTGAGCACCACCCTCACCTCTTGTGCAGTCTGGTTAGATCAGTCTCCCCATCGTCTCACACCTACAGCCATCTTACCCCAAAAGATCTTTGAAGGTCAGGGGAAGAGCTAAGCTCATAACTTGCTGACGTTTGCCACTCCACACGGGTATTAAGCACACAAGTCAGCTGTTGTAATGCCAGTTCAATGTTGTCGCACCATCAAGCTGCTGTCGCACTCACTCCACTCGTCTGTTGTCAGGCCAGCGAAGCGCTATCGTGAGTCATCTGTTGTCAAAGACAATAAGCTTGCTGCTGCCGCGCTAAACGGCTGTTACAGTTGGTTGTTATGCTCGGTAATTACAATGAGAGTCACGCTTTTCATGACTTTACAGCCTTTCCCACAACAGTCGGGTGTCGCTACAACTAGTTACCTGTAAACGACCTGCTCATCCCTGATGCACCAACTATAAGTTACCATACTCCACTGAATGACAGACGAATTAACTGTTGCTCCAACCAGTCACTTATCGATGGACCCCCTCCCCTTCTTTCCTCCCATCCCAATCTACGGTCCTCTGCAACCGTGTTTGACATGAGTGACGGACTGGCCATCGTCTCTGGGGGTAACTCCGAGTCGGAGACGTGAGGGGCGTGCTCAAGGAGGTCTTGGAGACGCTCGAGTGCAGGAAGTGCACCTCATAAGGTCGCTGGGGGGGAAAGAAAGAGACGGTGAACGCCGGATGAATGGCTTCGCGCCGTTCACATTACGATCTCGTGTCGTTCACATGATCATTGTTCACATCATATTCCTCCAGGCTACAGGTCAGCTACACTCCTGCTGGCTACAGGTCAGCTACACCCCTGCTAGCTACAGGTCAGCCACACTCGTGCAGACTGCAGGTCAGCCACATCCTTGCAATCATCAGGTCAGCCACACTCCTGCAGGATACAAAGCAACCACACCCGTGCAGGATGTAAAGCAACCCACATCCCCCACCACACTCGGCAAATTAAAAAGTTGATGATACCTGACTGAAGGTATTCATAAGAAGTGTACAATGGTATGTGTAAAACACCGTTGCTCGTAACAGCAACAGATGCTGTCTGTAAGAGCTTCAAAATCGTTTTCTTTCTCGTTTCCTGAAACATATAGAAATTAGGGAAAAGGTTTATTCTATCAATCTTTCACCCCTTTCAGGCTTATCTGCATAAAACGTTCTCAAAATGGAATTTCTATTTTCCTGATGATGACCCCAAGAAGGTGACCAGGTTCGAAGACTGTGCGGATGGTGCAAAACATGACCATCATCTATAATACCCTCCCAGGCAATTGTAAGTCGCGAAATTAGCGTCAATTGAGAGTATATCACACATGGCGGTGCCGGGGGATGGTTGGGGGAGGAGAGCCGACTGAAGCACTCCATTTTCGCAGCAGCGTGACATTCGCAGAGTCCCCGAGAATAACATGCCAGACGCTATTATCTCCCTCCTGGCGGGGCAATCTTGGAGTATTTATGTCACCCCTTTGACCCCTCATTTTCTATGACCAGTCGCCCTCCCTCCGTCCTACCCTCTCTCTCTCTCTCGACCTTTCCTCCACTTATCATTTTATTTCTTCCGTTTCTTCACTTATTGACAGTATCATATCAGCATTTGTCATTATTTATGCTCTCTGATTCTGTTGTGGCGTGTCTCCTACGTGCCACCCGAGGTGATATTACTCGAAGGGAAAAAGAATGTGAAAATTCTTGCGACTGCAGCCTAGCCGTCACCACTGACCATTGTCTCCGTGACGTCTTGAATTTTTGCCTCTCTGTAAATTCATATATACATTTTTTCTTAACAAAATCCTCTATAATTCTTTTTTCAGGACTTTATCTAACTCGATGGGTATCACTATTTGGGTATTTACGTGACGGTATGTGGCGTTATCTGGCTCCATCTGCGAGAGGTTAAACCGCGAGAGAAAAATGGCTTTGGCGGGACTGCGACGCTGCCAGTACAGTCTCGCCAAAGAACTTCTCTCACTTCCAAGAAGTTTACATTTCCCTGTTGCTGGAGGTAGCGCAACCTTGGGGTGTAGGTGGCCTTTAGATGAGTCCTCCGTAACACCAGGACACTTTCAGAGAAATTGGTCCTGGGTTAGAGTAAATGAACAAATGTTGCGTAAATATCTTTTTTTACGATCTTATTAAGCTTAATTTTCACCCCGTTAGTCTTAGATTCAGTGAAAGAGCTTCTCATCTCGGTCGTTCTCCTCCTATTCCCAGCTCACAAAACCTTCTCCTGTCCATCTGACAATCATATGGGCAGCTGGTAAGTGTCACTCCTTTTAATCCAGGTCGCGGTCTTTGTTCCTGCCTCGCCCACGCGTGGGTTGCTGGCGTTCACTCCACAAACAGAAAGTCTCTCCCTTCCCTCTCATTCATAACACTTGGCAGGTCTAAAGACCTTCCTTTATAGACCGTTAACCGTTAAAACCAACCAACCAACCATTGGTTAACGAAACGCGACTCGCACGAATCGTTGTTTTTCGTAATTCTGGATTTTCCAGCCCGTGAGTGCTACGCGCTAGTCCTGTCTATTGGCAAGATCTCATGAGCAGATTATATTCTCTCTCTCTCTCTCTCTCTCTCTCTCTCTCTCTCTCTCTCTCTCTCTCTCTCTCTCTCTCTCTTTCTAAAACCATACTGAACCATTCAAGCTCATCTCTCTCTCTCTCTCTCTCTCTCTCTCTCTCTCTCTCTCTCTCTCTCTCTCTCTCTCTCTCTTTCTAAAACCATACTGAACCATTCAAGCTCATCTCTCTCTCTCTCTCTCTCTCTCTCTCTCTCTCTCTCTCTCTCTCTCTCTCTCTCTCTCTCATACCATACTGAACCCATTCAAGCCTAGGTACCGATTATTTTTTTTTGTGTGAGCCGCCCTACTCAACTGTCAAAGGAATATCAATAATTAGAATAACACAAAGGAACATGGAAATCGTGTGTTATAAACAAAATGAGGAAATAATTCAATCTGCTGCATCATATTATGAGTCTTTGCTCATCTTGTTTAACTACATTTTTTGTGGTATCGTTAGAAATTGTGGAGGAGCAGACGTTGGTTGTGGCCAGTGTAACAGGAACTTACAGTTGTGGCTTGAACTTGCTATGGTTTGTGTTGTACTCTGAGGTTTTTATGGTTGGGTCTGTAGTTTTAGGTTATGGTTTGTATTGTAGTCTGAGGTTGTTAAGGTTGGTTCTGTAGTTTGAGGTTGTTATAACTGGTTCTGTAGTTTAGGCTATGGTTTGTATTGTAGTCTGAGGTTGTTATAACTGGTTCTGTAGTTTAGGCTATGGTTTGTATTGTAGTCTGAGGTTGTTATAACTGGTTCTGTAGTTTGAGGCTGATATCATTTGTGTTGTAGTTTTTGAGGTTAAGGTTGTTTCTCAAGTCTGAGGTTGTGTTTTCTGTTGTAATCTGAGGTTTGCTATAGTTGGTGTTGTAGACTGTGGTTACGATTGGTGCTGTAGTCTGAAGTTATGGTTGGTGTTGTAATCTGAAGTTTTACTGGATGGTGTTGTAGTGCAAGGTTGTTTTGTTTGGTGTAGTCTGGGGTTGTTGGTGTTGTAGTCTGAGGTTGATATGCTCTGTATTGTAGGCTGAGGTTATGAGTGGTGTTTGTAGTCTCGGGTTATGTTTGATGCTGTAGTCTTAAGTTATGATTGATGTTGTAGTATATGAGGTTATGGTTAGTGTTGTCTAAGGTTATGTTTAGTGTTGTAGTCTTAGGTTATTAATGTTGGTCGTGTAAGTTTAACATGGCCACTTGCATGGGATAAGCTGTGTTCCTCAGCCACAATGTACGAATGATCTTGTCAAAAAGATTATGTAAGAGGTATTCTTGTCCATATCAATTGGGCTCTGTAATGACCACACTTACGAGGCGGAAAGAGTAGTTTTATCAGACGAAATGTCGACATGAGCATACACATACCTTATTCTGTTCAGGTACCTTATATACCTGTTACGTTTTTGCTGTCGCAATGAGAAAGGTTGAGTGAGCTTCTTTATAAAAGGTTTAAGGAGGTTGATGGAGGACGAGACGGTATGCACACTTCAGATGGGTAACGTATGTCCTAAACTGATCTTTACAGTCATTTGGCCGTTCTCCTCCGCCATGAACCATCGTACCGTAAGAGCTTAGTTCGAATGTTATGATCTTTGTAGTAAGTGGATGAGATACTCTCCATTGCACCACAAACATGTCCTCTGCATCTCATTACTGATGCATCTTGCATCCGGCCATAGGAGCCCCGTTCATCATGATCCTGTCTATAGGGCACCCAACAACCATCTGTAGTAACTAAAAGCATCACATTAGAGCGTTTAGAAGTTCTCTCAGCGATGAGAAACGTCGGTTAAGCTACAGAGAAGCCTCTGGTTAGAGTGAGGGAGGTGCTAGGCGGACTGAATGAAAATATAGACAGCCTTACCTGGTGAGGTATTGTGAGAAAGCCAGATGACAGACGACCAGTTGGGTGTCCTATCAGGTTAGATTCTGCTTCAGGAGAGTTAAGAGTATCGCTATATCGTCTTGAGTCCTCTTTTTTTTTTTTTTTTTTTTTTCTTAAAAACCGGTTTTTCGAAGATGGAAGAGTCTAGTTTTGATCTGTCGACCCTGAACCCATCGCCTAGATCCTCCTCCTTAAGTGATTAGGTTGTCCTTTCCCATGTTCAGCCTCATTATCCAGAACATACCACCGACATCAGAGACGTGGAGCAACGTCATCGAATCGATTGCTGTCCATGTTACGTCGTGTGTCTTCCTCCATGTGGAAGTATGTGAACGAATCTATTTGCCTTCGGGAGGCTCAGCTAGCCACAGAGGGAGGGAACGTCGAAGTCGTTGTAGGAGAGCTGTACATGGGTACTTTTGTAAAGGCAGAGGACGTGGTAGAGTCTCTTTCGTCAATGTATAAACACCAAACGTGCATGTATAGATGGCGACCTAGTATCATCTCTTGTTGATACCATTAACAGCGATATACATACTTAAACACCGAGGCTGAAAACCTTGGTATGTCTCTCTCTCTGTATGTAAAGCTAAGGTTCTAGCACCGCAGTACGGGGTTGATAAAACTGGGAAGACCTTTCATTGTTGTTTGAATACTCTTTGGCACTGTCGTAAGCAGACGACGCTCTATAAATCTCTGTCGATGTGTGGGAATTGTTGTAGATATGAATCACCTGGTTTTGACATTTTTTGTCGTTACATTGTTGTTTATTTGCTGTTGTAATTGGTAGACAACCTCCCTGCTCACATCTAAGTGTTTGGAATGAAGGTTTAATTCACTGCGTTTGGTGGCAACATTTCTCCATCTTGCCTGCCAGCGTCTCCCATTATGATGTCAGACAGAAGGACCAGCTTCAGGGTGAGGCTGGAAGGGCACAGTCTCGGAAGGGTCATTGCATCTTTACCTCAGGTCAACACTTTCTAACGAAGCGTCAGATGTATGTGTGTGTGCTGGGAGATGAGGGACGAAAAGGAAGGGCTGGAAGAAGAAACGGAAGGATCTGGGGATAAGAGGAGGAAGAAGACAAGGAACAAAGGATGGAGGAGAAAGAGGAGGGGGAGGAGGAAAGAGGACACTAGAGGTGAAAATAAAAGAACGAAAGAGATATAGAAAACGTATGATTGTTGATCAAGGAAAAGAACCTCATTACGTTGAGGAAAGGAAGAGGAGGAAGATGTCGGTAAGTAGGGTGAAAAGGAAGAGGAGGAGGAGGTCGGTAAGGTGGGTGAAAAGGAGAGGAGGAGGAGGAGGAAGAGGAGGTCAGCAAGGAGGGTGAAAAGAAAGAGGAGGTCGGTCAAGGAGGGTGAAAAATAGAGGAGGAGGAGGTCGGTAAGGAGGGTGAAATGGAGGAGGAGGAGGAGGAGGAGGTCGGTAAGGAGGGTGAAAAGGAAGAGGAAGAGAGTGGTAAGGAGGGGCAAGAGAAGGAGAAGGAATGAAACTCAGCATAGTCAACAGTGAATGAGGTTGGTCGTGTGGGAGAGACACATCATAATGGTCACCTTGAGCGATGGTTGGCTTGATAACAACGCCGTCCAGCACAAGAGAGAGACAAATGATTGGGAACAAATTTCAAATTTCACGCTATGAAATTGTCTTCGCGCTTATGGAAACGACGCGAACTGAACAAACTGTAGAGTGTTGCTCTCTCTGGGGGACGAGAAACCCTTAGACGTACTTAGGGGAAATGTACAAGTCGCTAAAAAAGTTTGCATAACCTTTTTGTAAGTTGGCCTGAAGGCGTAGGAATCGCAATACAGCCAGACCCGCCAAAACTGCCACGCCAATTTTGGCTAAAGTTAGCCTCCTGATGACCGACCGGGGTCTTCAACTTCGCTCGGTTCATTTCCTAGCGTTGCCAAACATCGCCCTGGGCACCGTCGGCTCAGCTCTCCAGCCAGGGGAGGAAGGAAGAAGTGAGAGTATAATCAATACTTCATGAACTGGAATCTATCAATCTTTCTCTACATCTTCCCATTATTGTCTCACCTTTTTTGTCTATGTTTCTATCTTCTGTCTGTTTGTACCTCATCTAACCATTCGCCAATCTTTTGATCCTCTTTTGATATGCAATAATCCCTCGTAGTTTTATGCAATAATCCCTCGTAGTTTTATGCAATAATCCCTCGTAGTTTGATGCAATAATCCCTCGTAGTTTTATGCAATAATCCCTCGTAGTTGTCCACATGAATGCAACAGGAAATGGGGGGGAAAAATAATCATGCAGAAAATACGAAAAAGTTATTTAACAATTAAGATAATCGGCAACACATTAATAGATTAATTAATTTTGTATAAGCCTAAGTGTTGCAATACAAAACTAAATGAAAGCGAACTATATCTTTATCATGCGAAGTGGTGGTGGGGTGAGGCCAGCACTCTCGCAGACCAGGTGAGGTGGTGTCAGTTTTGATGGTGTCACCTCCGAGGTCAAGTGAGGTGGTGTCAGTCTTCATGGTGGCACCTCCGAGGTCAGGTGAGGTGGTGTCAGTTTTGATGGTGGCACCTCCGAGGTCAGGTGAGGTGGTGTCAGTTTTGATGGTGGCACCTCCGAGGTCAGGTGACGTGGTGTCAGTCTTCATGGTGGCACCTGTGAAGTGGTGTCAGTTTTGATGGTGGCACCTCCGAGGTCAGGTGAGGTGGTGTCAGTCTTGATGGTGGCACCTCCGAGGACAGGTGAGGTGGTGTCAGTTTTGATGGTGGCACCTTCGAGGTCAGGTGAAGTTGTGAAGTGAACTTTCTTGATCCTTAACTACCCAGGACCAGCTAAGGTTTCGGTGAAATGTAGAGTTTATGATGTATTACCGGACATGCTCCTGAATTGTGTCATAATCTTACCTCAATTATGGACGGTCCCGGGTTAGGGATCGCGAAAGCGACTCTGACTTGCTCACCAATGTGCGCATTTCGTTGCGAGAAAAAGGCGCCAAAGTCGTAAACGCGACGCTAAAGTGTGTGGAATTGAGGGGTTTTGCTGGTGTACCGTTTTCTAACACCATTTTCTACGAGGCGAAGAAAACGCAAGTCAAAACAGTGCGTCCTTAAGCATCACGTCTCTCTCCCTTACACGCATACCCCACCCCTCCCTGCAATCTTTCCCTGCACCCACTTTCCCTCAGTCCTCGCAGTAAGTCCCTTGGTTTTCCTACAATAATCCTCCATCTCGTGAGGCTCAAGGACTCTACAAGCCACACCTACATGAGCTCTACATGACACTCTCTCTTCAACACCATACAGTCCATCCTGTAATAGAACCATCCTGTAACAGTACCATGAACTCCTTAACCTTTTTTTTTAATTGAGCGCATTTACTGACACATTTACTGACACATTCGATATGGACTCTACGAGTCGTACTGTAAACCGGTTTTACAATTTGTTTTCATTTCTACATTTATGTAAGCTCATTCTGCAGCAATCATATAGTTACATTCTACATAAACATTCTGCATCCCCATTCTATAAACATTCTATAGATCTATTCTATAGCAATTCTCCCTGTTTCGCATTTCGTCTTTTCCCATTAAAGTTTCTTCCTCAAATGTCTATATCTATGCCCTCATCATCTACATATCTAACTTTAATGTCCAGCAGTACTTTCTACTGATGGTCAACTTTGGCTATCTGTGTGTTTTTCCTGCTTTCCAAAGTTCGGTGACTTTTCATTAGAGATCGATTTCAAACACATGTATCGATATGGCCTGACTGCTAATTCATAATAGTTCCTCACATGGACGGTAGATGGCATGTACTATCACTTAGTTCCTCACATGGACGGTAGATGGCATGTAGCGCATTTATCCTTTCCCTTCATCATGACTGGTGAGTGCCTGGGAGATGTGATCACCTCTCTCCCGCACTTGATATTCTATTTCGCCGTTTACGTTGATTCCTTGAGCACGATAGTACGACCCTTGAGCACGACGGTACGACACTTGTGGTAGGACCCTTGAGCACGACGGTACGACCCTTGAGCACGATGGTACGACACTTGTGGTAGGATCCTTGAACACGACGGTACGACCCTTGAGCACGCAGGTACGACCCTTGAGCACGACGGTACGACCCTTGGGCACGACGGTACGACCCTTGGGCACGACGGTACGACCCTTGAGCACGACGGTACGACCCTTGGGCACGACGGTACGACCCTTGAGCACGACGGTACGGTCCTTGTATATGATGATCTGGCGCTAAACTAGTCCCTTAGATAGACAGAACAAAGGGTAACTTAGTCGGGTGTATGAAGTTAGATATTCCATATAAACGTTTATCAGGCTTAATGTTACAACTCCTTTACGTTAAGTAAAGAAGCTGTCCGATCTCCCATTTTCATTTAATAGCCGTACGATCTCCCATTTTCATTTAATAGCCGTCCGATCTCCCATTTTCAATTAACGACTTTCTCTTCTTCTACACTTCTCCTCATTGCCGTACCGTCACGTCGTCTGTAAAATACTTATTTTTTTTTCCCCATTGATTTGCTAGAACTGTATTATATTCCACTACGGCCAACGCCACGTACATTAATGCCTCTTCGCCTCGATAACCACCACCACCATCATCACTACCAAAACCACCACCATCACTACTACTACAACCACCAACATGACTACCAAAACAACCTCCTCCACCTCCACCTCCATCACTAGCCTAACAAACGCCACCACTGCTAAACATCATTACCAATGCCTGAGAATGTACGACCACTATTACCAACAACCCTCACCGCCAGTCGTAAACTCTTACGTCGGCCACCATCACTGTCACCCTCACCTGCAACTCCCCCTCCAACACATCGCCACACGTCACCTCCACCCTTCGGAAATCACCGCCACAATCACTGTCACCTCCACCTCTCGACTCCACCACGGTAAATAGCCACCGGAATGACTGTCGCCTCCCCTAGCGCAGCTCCACCACCTCCGGTACAGTTAGCGTGTGTGTATGTGTGTCCGGAGGTCCGTAAATCAGGCCAGAGTGGCCACGGGTGTTGGTTCTGTACTCCGGAATCTCCCATAATCACACCAAGAGAAGCTTCATTTGTTCCTCGTAATTGCGATGGTTTTCCGTTTTTTGTTTTTTTTTCCAGGGTTGGTAATCTAGTTTAATTAAGATATACAACGCGGCCCTTTAACTCGGCTACGTTCGGATTTACACCTTGCTTGTGTGTTGGTTGAAGACTTTATCCGGACACCTGGTTAACCGACATCCGCACCAGAAATGTATATCATGTTATTTTTTTTATTCACTTACTGAAGAGCCAGACAGAAGATAGCCTAAAGATAATAACGTGCATCCTGTTGGTATATCTTATCATAAAGTCTATGGACTCTGTAAGCAGGGATGACCCATACGCGTCTTCGGTGCAAGACAAGACCATTCTTAAAAATCACAATAGCATCAAACTGTAAACTTTTAGAATCGTGGATCCCTCATCTTCGTCTATTGTTACAGCAACAACGAACACCAAAAAAGAACGAAAGAAAACCAGAGTGCAGCAAAACTATAAAATCGTTCGTTCTTTTTGAACTAATGAAATACAAGGAGACAAACTTTCCCGCGGTATATCCATCAAAAGTCGGCTTTTCACACATAAAACTACAGTGCACATTCAGCTTCTGACAATCGTGCATTAACTTTAGGAAGCATTTTTTAAGGACAACCACCTATACCAGGCTCCTTTGGAAGACTCTGGCCTTCCAGAGATCTCATTGTTGTCACTGGAAGACGCTGGCCTTCCAGAGATCTCATTGTTGCCACTGGAAGAAGCTGGCCTTCCAGATATAAGCCAGTGATGTCAGTTTCCTCCCCCATCCCCTGGATTGCCTCACATGCTCGAATGGCTTTGTCATCTCGTCTAATAACTTCGTCTCACGTTTATAAGGTCGTGTAGTACGAGTGTGAATGTGTAATGATGGTTTGTTTCGAAGGCTGTTGGTATATCGCTGTAAACCCTTGACAACGGGAGATCACTTATGAAGAATTAACGCCAGAGCTTTTCCCTCAAAGCGTTACTGTGTTCCGCTAGAAAACCATCTGGAAGGGTTTCTTTTTTTTCAGCCCTAAGCTTGGCTACAGTCAGTAGCAGGATTAGGATGAACTCCTTTGAATTTCCGATTGATATTAACACCACGTCAAGGCCGGGCCTTCATTGATAGGTAAAAAGAATAGACAAGGAAAAGTATTCACGAATGCTGAGGGAAGTGAAAAATATGTCTTAAGATGTGCCAGGTCATACTTATCGCGGAAAAATACATTAGAAGGTAAATTGTTCCAAAGCATGTTTACCAAATGGCGTCCTAGCTTCGTCTCTTCGATGTATATCAACTGCCTTATATCTCTCTTGTGTCTCCCCTGATGATGTGATTATTACACGAAAGTGCACTTGGGAACTTTTCGTGTTTCATTTTCCCGTGGACTCATAGGAATATATATATATATATATATATATATATATATATATATATATATATTAGAGGAGGACGATCAGCTGGGTTGACTACGGACGAACTGATGTGATCAGGGACTCGAACCTATGTATATAGAATTATTTCCACACTAACCTCTCTACTTTACATGTCTTTTGAAACATCACCCTGCGTCTTGTTGCATTCCAAATGCATATCTTTGCTGAGATTCTGTGATGGACGGCATGCAAATGGGAAGGGTGCGTTATTCTCGGAGCCATCCTGGGCAAAGGCCTATTATCAACATCATCATCATTGCACCAGAAGCTGAATGTTACAGCGAGATTATAGTCTTTACTGAAGATACGACGGTCTGCATTATTTAGCCGACGGGCAGCCGCACCACTGCCATCTACTGGCAGGTCTGGCGACACCACTTACAGACGTACTTCCCTCCTCCCTCCTCCTACCTACCTACCTCCACTCCCTCTATTTTGTGGTTGAAACGCCGTGGTTACCGTCGGCCTACGACGGGTATCAAGAGACGAGGGAAGGTCTTGAAAACCATCGTCTGTCAAGTCTTGGTGAGGGGAAACTGTGTAAGGCAAGTAGTACACACACAACGTAGAAAGTACGATATCCTTTCTCGTTCCTTTGTCTATGGAAGGAAGACATTCAAGAAGAGGTTTGAGGAGGCACTAAGGTGGTCATGCCCTACAAGCGATACTCGAGTCAACGGCACATAAGTAGATCTACCTCGCGTCTCTCGCGTGTAATGATATACTCTGGGAAAACGGGCAAAAAAAGAAAAAAAAAAAAAACCTGCGAAGAGCAACAGTGTTAGAGGAAACGGTAAACATGATCACAGTCTGGCGTCTCGTACATAGAAAATGTACGAAGAAAAAAGAAGAATTGCAGGACTATCATACTGTAGAAAAAGTATTGTAGTTTTCTGAAAGGTTTCCGAGTACGCGTTTGTGTAAGGTTTGAGGATGGGATGGACTCGGCCACGGCAGACGGACAACACCGTCTCTTCCAGAGCTCCTGGACTTGCCTGTGGTCACTCCTGGTCTCACGTCACGACCGAAATTATCATCATTGTGCATTTTGCCACCATTGTTTTCCTGAGGCTTCAATAAACAATGGAAACTGTGTGAACCGGAGGACCGGATCTGTCCCGTCCTGCGTCCAGTTTAGTGCGCATTCGCAAGACGTCGGGAAAGTCATCTTCCTTTTCTTGCCTCTGGAAGCGACTGTTGCTACTGGGAGAGTAATCCTGAATGCAAGTTGGTTAATGACTACTACTGAAGAGTGTACTGTACTCCAGAGGATATGTTACCGACTGAGTATTGCAAAGGGGATGATGGACCCAGAGTTTTGCCCAGGTTACGTCGCTGCCGTGTGTGTGTGTGTGTGTGTGTGTGTGTGTGAGTGACTGTAGGCACCGTCGACCCAGACCAGATTGGACTACAGTTGAGGTCTTCGTCAGGAGAGAAACATTGGTCTGTCATCTGGAGCGCTAAACCAGCCAGGTTCTTTGTTTACTTTGTGAAGAGGACGAGAGGTCCAGATGATGGATAAGTTTTCTGTCTAATAACTGTACACAGTGAGAGGTAATGACACTAGTTTGATGATAATGATAACAGTTAACATATTCCCGTCTCTTTATTGCATTTCATTGCAATCGACAACGACGGTAATGATAACTGAAAAAAAAAGTTAAAGTATTTATTTTGATGGTGCTACTGTTTAGAATTGTAGCAGAAGAGTGATAATGTTGGTAATACTTGTGATGATTATAATAACAATAATAATAACAATGATATTACTATTACCTGTAAGTAATATTAGTTTCCGTGTTTTTGTAGTTGTTGAGTCAGAGTATAGGGTGTATAACATCACTTGTAAACAGTTAATTACCACTAGATATCCCAGACACACCTGATTGTCTGATCCCCGAGAGGGATGACATCATAGTACACAGTGAGACGCACCAGCTGCCAGTAGGATCGTTGATGCACCAGCTGCCAGTAGGATCGTTTTCTATGTGTGACCGGGAGTCTCTTACTTCGATTGTGTGGTGGTGAGACGGCCCCTTGAGAATCTCTCTCTCTCTCTCTCTCTCTCTCTCTCTCTCTCTCTCTCTCTCTCTCTCTCTCTCTCTCTCTCTCTCTCTCGAAGAGCTGTATAAGGGGAATCAGACCACGAAAAGGAAACCGGAATCACTCGCATTATCCATACATGGTGAAGATAATGCTACGTAATATGAAGAAATAAAGATCTTGTTGCGTCGAGGATGTGTGTCGTCACTGTGGTTGTCTAATGTTGTTATGGGTGAGGCATTCTGTAAGGTGGAGGGGTTAAGGGAGGGCCAGGCGGCGGTGATGGTGTACTGACGAACCATGGAAGAACACCATGGAGGTGGCCACAGTTGATGTATGCAGATGATTCTGCTCCGTTTGTTGAATCTAGGAGAGGAGTTGGATAGAATGATGGGGGCCGCTTTAATCATGACTTTAGGATGAATATGAAGGTAATGGTGAGCCAAAAGCGGATCCATGCTTTAGCTTGTCACTGTCTGAATGGAGGAGACTCATTATTATCAGTCGTCAGCGTGTTTCGTAAGTCTGGAGTCTGGAGGAAGATGTTTGGTGTTGCAGATATCATTACAGAGACACTGGGAGGGGATGTGGTGTGATACTGGGTGGATGATCAGATGGCCCGTCTCCATCATTCACTCTCGACATCTTCCTCCTAAGGACATCATCAAGGAAGCCCACCATCTGTAGTCCTTCAATGTATACTGATTGGTGGTGGAGCCACAAGAAGCGCTCGCTTGTTGTGCCGTGAGGCTGGGAAACATACAATACGTTACTGTGGGAATATAAGTTGTGTTTTGCTGTTTAGGTCTAGACATATTGCACACCAGGATAACGGTTGGGGTACGGTGAAGAGTAGAGTACTATACTTAGAATGAAATGTGTTTTTGAATTAACTGATAGATTATATACAACAAAACCTTCCTATTAGAGAGGGAGATGGTTAGGAAAATTAAGCACATCAAATAATGTTTCATACATTGTAAAACGCAAGCATGAAATACCAACCGTTGGAACATGACTATCATCGTTAAGGAAATAAAGAAAGAAATGTCGCATTCATTTACCATTATTTACATTCGTATGTATACATCACAGAGGGATGGATGCATTTGATCCAGTGAGGGACAGGATATCAAGCCCTGGTAGTGGTTTAGTTTTAATGAGGAGTTAGACGAGATAATGTTGACACGGACGGTGTTATATTGTTCCGGGAATTATCTCAACATTCCCAAGTCTTCCGATGGTTGGCTGCACCTGCCAAGTTACTCCTGCATTGTTTCTGTGTGGTCGCACCGAAACGATGCGGAAAAGTCATTTCGGTATAGGAAAGAGGAACGCGTTCACCATTTCCTGTCGAATAGAAGCCCACTTGCCATCTTGACTCAAGCCACAAGGAACTTGAATGTAAGAACCGATGTTATCATGAGCGGTTTTGCTTATCTTGACAACTTGGTCCGGTACGAAACTCTGGGCCGTGAGCAGCGGTGTTCAATCATTTTCCCATAATCTTTCGACGTCATTGATTTACACCAACAAATCGTTCGGCAGAAAATGTAACATTCACAGCTTGCAAAGGTCGGTAGCAGTTCTCGGATCAGCAACCACAGAAGAAAGGAAATCAAAAAACGTAACATAGTTACGCGAGTGTGGACTGAACTAAAGCTATCCTAGTCAGCACATTTGCTTTGCTCTTCTTTTCTTCTCCTCTGCTTTTAATTAATTCCTTTTTCAGTAACGTTAAGGCCAGAATCATTCTCGCTTGGACCTTAGGTCAATGTGGTTTGTGTACCTGTGAAACTCAGAGTAAATATGCAACAGGAGGAAAAAAATAAATGCAGCCTATCCCAGTAAATAGGAAGTAGAATAAACGGAGCCTATCCTAGTTGTAAACAGAGGTAGAAAAAAAAACGCGGCCTATCTCGGTAAAGAGATGTGGCAAATGGAGCTCAGCCAAACAATGTCAAATGTGGCACAAACGGAGTCGACTCCAGTAACTGAGAAGTAAAACAGCCGAAATCTATCCCCGTGTCTGGGGAGAGGAGAACATAAAGTCCAGCCGGGACTTACGGGAGGAACCAGCTAAAGCCTTCCTAGTGACGGCGGGACGGAACGAAGAGCCTATCCCGGTGGCAGAGGGACCGGACCAAGGGAACTTATCTCAAAGGAAGATGTTCCAGTGAATGAGATACGAAACTATTGGAACCAGTGATAGTGATTCAGGGGCGAGATAATTTGAACTTGCCGTCCTTCCGCGCGCACGGCGGAGTGCCGAAGCCTGGCATTCGCTTCATTCACTAACGCTGGGACGGTCATAGAATCTGTGTGTTCAAGTCTCGGTGAGTGAGGAGATCGCTTGATGATTACGTGTTCTTGACGAGCGGTTCCCAGCCGTGGGTTACACGTACCACGCCAATGGTACGCGGAGTTCCTACCGTACAGACTGCGCGTCGTGTTAGTCTTACAGGTTTCAATAGAGGTAAAACGAGATATAAATACTTCTATGTGCTACGTTAGACAACATAGTTTACACATATGTCTACGTGAAGTAATGTCATAGACGTGAGATTGTGTTCAACTTTCTTGCTGTTAAGGAGAGATATTTAGATGTGAGGAGGTACGAAAAGCAGAGGAAAGACTGGTTAGTGGTGCGCCACTTTGAAAGGATGAGAACCACTTGCTGTTGACCGAAGGAAGTGGGGTGAGAGAGACCGCAGAATGTATCAAGCTCGAGCCATTATGAGAGCGCTGAATACCCTTCGAAGCTCCTGTGCTTGGCATATAAGCCTAAATTCTATAGTATAATCCAATCGAACCGAGCCATTATTAAGGCGTTGTGTTTACGATTAGATCTCCTCCTGTTCACCTGTGGACGTCAGCGGTTGCGGAGAGTCCATGTTGAGGCACCGCCGCCAGCCGGGGTCCCTCCCTCATTCCCACACCTGACTCGCTACATACAATGATGACTTACTTACTATATGCTGATGACTATCGACGTTGATGACTTGTGTCTTCGGGCGTCGGTGACTGACGCGCTAATGTGTTCATGACATGCTAATAATGACTTACTCAGCAGGTGTGGTAAAGACTCTCTCAAAAAAAAAAAAAACTCACAGGTGACTCAGCAGACGTTGATGACTCGAGTCGCCTGGAGGAAAAGACCGACTCCTTGGGACGCGACTGGTTCACAAGGCGCTGGTGTCTGACTCTGCAAGGCGTTGATGACTGACTCATCAGGGGCTAATGGTTGACCGGGTGGGCGCTAATGATTCGCCAGCGACGGACGACCACACCCGGCAAAGTTGATCGCTCGCGGAGGTCGTGGTGCCGGTGGGTGGATTGCGGTGGTCGTCCTGGCGTCGTCGGCCACCTTGCCCGATGCCCGTGTTCAACGACCCCGCGCGGTGATGGAAGCCCCGGTACACGGCGGTGGTAGCGGGGTGCCGGGGTCAGCCGGTGGTTTATCTCAAAAAGAGAGTAAAATGGCACAAAATTACCGTCTGAAAATTGCCTCAATCACTCCCAGCTCTCGGTTCCCACACATTTTCAGAATTCTTCGTACTCCCGCGAGCCGGGAGCCGGGAAGTTTGAGCGTCCGTGGCGCGGTAGGTAAAAGCGGTGTGAACGATAGTGAACGAGGTGCGACCGTCCACGGCTGAAACACTAGCCAGGTGTTGCCTGACCCCAGTGTTGTCGCCACCGTCCACGGCTGAAACACTAGGCAGGTGTTGCCTGACCCCAGTGTTGTCGCCACCGTCCACGGCTGAAACACTAGCCAGATGTTGCCTGACGCCGGTGTAGTCGCCACCGTCCACGGCTGAAACACTAGCCAGATGTTGCCTGACGCCGGTGTAGTCGCCACCGTCCACGGCTGAAACACTAGCCAGATGTTGCCTGACGCCAGTGTTGTCGCCACCGTCCACGGCTGAAACACTAGCCAGATGTTGCCTGACGCCGGTGTAGTCGCCACCGTCCACGGCTGAAACACTAGCCAGATGTTGCCTGACGCCGGTGTAGTCGCCACCGTCCACGGCTGAAACACTAGCCAGATGTTGCCTGACGCCGGTGTAGTCGCCACCGTCCACGGCTGAAACACTAGCCAGATGTTGCCTGACGCCGGTGTAGTCGCCACCGTCCACGGCTGAAACACTAGCCAGATGTTGCCTGACGCCAGTGTTGTCACCACCATCCACGACTGAAACACTAGCCAGATGTTGCCTGACGCCAGTGTTGTCGCCACCGTCCACGGCTGAAACACTAGCCAGGTGTTGCCTGACCCCAGTGTTGTCGCCACCGTCCACGGCTGAAACACTAGGCAGGTGTTGCCTGACGCCTGTGTTGTCGTCACCGTCCACGGCTGAAACACTAGGCAGGTGTTGCCTGACGCCTGTGTTGTCGTCACCGTCCACGGCTGAAACACTAGCCAGATGTTGCCTGACGCCGGTGTAGTCGCCACCGTCCACGGCTGAAACACTAGCCAGATGTTGCCTGACGCCGGTGTAGTCGCCACCGTCCACGGCTGAAACACTAGCCAGGTGTTGCCTGACGCCAGTGTTGTCACCACCATCCACGACTGAAACACTAGCCAGGTGTTGCCTGACGCCTGTGTTGTCGTCACCGTCCACGGCTGAAACACTAGCCAGGTGTTGCCTGACCCCAGTGTTGTCGCCACCGTCCACGGCTGAAACACTAGCCAGGTGTTGCCTGACGCCAGTGTTGTCGCCACTGTCCATGGCTTTAGCAGTAGCCAGGTGTTGCCTGACCCCAGTGTTGTCGCCACCGTCCACGGCTGAAACACTAGCCAGGTGTTGCCTGACGCCAGTGTTGTCGCCACCGTCCACGGCTGAAACACTAGCCAGGTGTTGCCTGACGCCAGTGTTGTCGCCACCGTCCACGGCTGAAACACTAGCCAGGTGTTGCCTGACGCCAGTGTTGTCACCACCATCCACGACTGAAACACTAGCCAGATGTTGCCTGACGCCAGTGTTGTCACCACCATCCACGACTGAAACACTAGCCAGATGTTGCCTGACGCCAGTGTTGTCACCACCATCCACGACTGAAACACTAGCCAGGTGTTGCCTGACCCCAGTGTTGTCGCCACCGTCCACGGCTGAAACACTAGCCAGGTGTTGCCTGACGCCTGTGTTGTCGTCACCGTCCACGGCTGAAACACTAGGCAGGTGTTGCCTGACGCCAGTGTTGTCGCCACCGTCCACGGCTGAAACACTAGCCAGGTGTTGCCTGACGCCAGTGTTGTCACCACCATCCACGACTGAAACACTAGCCAGATGTTGCCTGACGCCAGTGTTGTCACCACCATCCACGACTGAAACACTAGCCAGATGTTGCCTGACGCCAGTGTTGTCGCCACTGTCCATGGCTTTAGCAGTAGCCAGGTGTTGCCTGACGCCAGTGTTGTCACCACCATCCACGACTGAAACACTAGCCAGATGTTGCCTGACGCCAGTGTTGTCACCACCATCCACGACTGAAACACTAGCCAGATGTTGCCTGACGCCAGTGTTGTCACCACCATCCACGACTGAAACACTAGCCAGATGTTGCCTGACGCCGGTGTAGTCGCCACCGTCCACGGCTGAAACACTAGCCAGGTGTTGCCTGACGCCAGTGTTGTCGCCACCGTCCACGGCTGAAACACTAGGCAGGTGTTGCCTGACGCCAGTGTTGTCACCACCATCCACGACTGAAACACTAGCCAGGTGTTGCCTGACGCCAGTGTTGTCGCCACCGTCCACGGCTGAAACACTAGCCAGATGTTGCCTGACGCCAGTGTTGTCGCCACCGTCCACGGCTGAAACACTAGCCAGGTGTTGCCTGACGCCGGTGTAGTCGCCACCGTCCACGGCTGAAACACTAGCCAGATGTTGCCTGACGCCGGTGTAGTCGCCACCGTCCACGGCTGAAACACTAGCCAGGTGTTGCCTGACCCCAGTGTTGTCGCCACCGTCCACGGCTGAAACACTAGCCAGGTGTTGCCTGACGCCAGTGTTGTCGCCACCGTCCACGACTGAAACACTAGCCAGGTGTTGCCTGACGCCTGTGTTGTCGTCACCGTCCACGGCTGAAACACTAGCCAGGTGTTGCCTGACGCCAGTGTTGTCGCCACCGTCCACGGCTGAAACACTAGCCAGATGTTGCCTGACGCCAGTGTTGTCGCCACCGTCCACGGCTGAAACACTAGCCAGATGTTGCCTGACGCCAGTGTTGTCACCACCATCCACGACTGAAACACTAGCCAGATGTTGCCTGACGCCGGTGTAGTCGCCACCGTCCACGGCTGAAACACTAGCCAGGTGTTGCCTGACGCCAGTGTTGTCGCCACCGTCCACGGCTGAAACACTAGCCAGGTGTTGCCTGACGCCAGTGTTGTCGCCACCGTCCACGGCTGAAACACTAGCCAGGTGTTGCCTGACGCCGGTGTAGTCGCCACCGTCCACGGCTGAAACACTAGCCAGGTGTTGCCTGACGCCAGTGTTGTCACCACCATCCACGACTGAAACACTAGCCAGGTGTTGCCTGACCCCAGTGTTGTCGCCACCGTCCACGGCTGAAACACTAGCCAGATGTTGCCTGACGCCAGTGTTGTCACCACCATCCACGACTGAAACACTAGCCAGATGTTGCCTGACGCCGGTGTAGTCGCCACCGTCCACGGCTGAAACACTAGCCAGGTGTTGCCTGACGCCGGTGTAGTCGCCACCGTCCACGGCTGAAACACTAGCCAGGTGTTGCCTGACGCCAGTGTTGTCACCACCATCCACGACTGAAACACTAGCCAGATGTTGCCTGACGCCGGTGTAGTCGCCACCGTCCACGGCTGAAACACTAGCCAGATGTTGCCTGACGCCGGTGTAGTCGCCACCGTCCACGGCTGAAACACTAGGCAGGTGTTGCCTGACGCCAGTGTTGTCGCCACCGTCCACGGCTGAAACACTAGGCAGGTGTTGCCTGACGCCAGTGTTGTCACCACCATCCACGACTGAAACACTAGCCAGGTGTTGCCTGACGCCAGTGTTGTCGCCACCGTCCACGGCTGAAACACTAGCCAGGTGTTGCCTGACCCCAGTGTTGTCGCCACCGTCCACGGCTGAAACACTAGCCAGATGTTGCCTGACGCCAGTGTTGTCACCACCATCCACGACTGAAACACTAGCCAGATGTTGCCTGACGCCGGTGTAGTCGCCACCGTCCACGGCTGAAACACTAGCCAGATGTTGCCTGACGCCGGTGTAGTCGCCACCGTCCACGGCTGAAACACTAGCCAGATGTTGCCTGACGCCGGTGTAGTCGCCACCGTCCACGGCTGAAACACTAGGCAGGTGTTGCCTGACGCCAGTGTTGTCACCACCATCCACGACTGAAACACTAGCCAGGTGTTGCCTGACGCCTGTGTAGTCGCCACCGTCCACGGCTGAAACACTAGCCAGATGTTGCCTGACGCCGGTGTAGTCGCCACCGTCCACGACTGAAACACTAGCCAGGTGTTGCCTGACGCCAGTGTTGTCGTCACCGTCCACGGCTGAAACACTAGCCAGGTGTTGCTCGTCACCAGTCCGTGTACGGACCCACCGCTCGCCAGGTGTTGCCTACCAGCAACAAGCACCGTCCACAACAGCAGTGCTGGCCAGATAAACCAGGTGTACCGCCTACGTAGGACGGACCACTGTAAGTGGTCAACCATCCCATGTTTTTTGTTTCTCACGCTGAAGGCTCCACCTCACGGACAGAAGTCCATGTGAAGGCCGGGCCTCAATTGAGTTATAGAGAGGTTCATGAAAGGGATAAAGTAGAGACAAGGGGAAAGTATTTACGAATTTTGGAGGAAGTGAGAAACTCCGTCTTTTGGAATGTGCCAGGTCATAGTTATAGAGAGAGAGAGAGAGAGAGAGAGAGAGAGAGAGAGAGAGAGATGAGCGAAATGTTATAACTAACGTTATCTTCTTAATTCTGAACGCTTTAGTATGGCTCTTAAGTTCCACTGTCACCATCTCCTTGATGTCACAAAATATAGCCCTTGTCTTCTATTTGGTAATCTAAGCTTAAGGTTATGGTATCATGATCATCTTGCAAGAGAGAAGGACGAGGGGTGACCTAATCACAACTTTTAGATTTCTAACTGTGATCGATGACGTGAACAGTGAACAGTTCTTCAGGAGGTGTAGGGATAGAACAACCAGAGGAACATAACATGATATCGAGCGAGAAACATTAGAAAAGATATGATCAAGTATCTTGTTACGTTCTGCCTCCACCCCTTGCATTAAAGGGTGTATACTCAGCCCACAAGCCCATTATTTCAGATAACTATGAAATAACAGCTTTTGTTAACAAAGAGATTTTGGGGTAAACACAGATTCCTTCACCATCTGGCTAACATCTCCTTGACAGCTGACGGTCGTAATTATATACCTACTTTTTCCTTCTTGTCAAGATGGTCAAATACCAAACACAGATAAAAAAAATCTATAAGAAATATATTTATAACAGCAAAAATAAACATGGCTCTCTCGTAACACAAATAATACAATTTGTACTTGATACATAGATCTCTCTCTATATTACTTTACTAATATCTCTTTGGCAAATTTACTGGCCTCAATTATACAACAGAAGGCTGGCTTTGAAATGACTGAGATGTGCACAGATTACATTATACATTTACCAACAGCTATGTAAAACTGGTGGATGAATAGAATTAAATGACTAAAGACGCCATACATGAATTTGAGATGTTACATGATAGTGGAGGATGTCAAAAAAAAAAGGGGGGGGAACCCCACGAATGTAAAACACCCTCCTCGTCCTGTACAAATAGAACATTACACACACACACACACACACACACACACACACACACACACACACACACATGGTATAGTGATTATAGTTACTGACTATGAGTTGGCACGGCCCCTTTTTGGGTCGGCTCCACACGGGTTCGAATCCTGAGCGCGACAGGTGGCCCACTCTCAATCCAATTGTTTACCTTACCTTTGTAGATGGTCGATAAATGGGCACCTAGCTTACGCTGGCGTGTGTGCGTGTGTGTGTGTGTGTGTGTGTGTTTAAAGAGAAAAGACGTGGGTCATGTATGAGGTTGAGTGACGGGGCAATTTCGAGGTAAAACTCTCCACCTGCAAAACACAACCATTAATCACAAATATTAATCACACACACACACACACACACGTACATAAACGAGTGTAAACCACCCTCTCCTCACAGTACAAATACGTAATCACAAATAGGCAATCACGCACACACGCATTAGCCAGGATATTGAGAATGTAAAATATGATATACCAATTATAGTCACCATGTAATGCTCAGGTTTGATGATGTGATTTTGTATTGGATTATATCTTTGTTGTTTCCTGGTTATATGGCTATGTTTATGTGTGTAGAAAGAATGTTTATACACGTGTGTGTGTGTGTGTGTGTGTGCGGGGAGCCTTTGTATGAATGTACGTATGTGCATGCATTTATGTGTGTTTTCGTGTACATATTTTTGTTAGTAGGAGAGCATTTGAATAGATGATGATTATAAGAATAATGTTAATGATAGATAATGATAACAACAATAATAAAAATTATGATAATAATAGTAATAGTAATAATAGTAATAATGGCAATAATGATAATGTCACAGAGGATAATGATAAATTATTTGTTGAATGTAACTGCAGCCAAAAGCTTAAGTCATACGGAAATAATGCGCACATCAACAGACAGTAAGACTGTAGTAACAGAGAGAGAGAGAGAGAGAGAGAGAGAGAGAGAGAGAGAGAGAGAGAGAGAGAGAGAGAGTGAAACAGACGATCTTTACACCAACATTAAGATGGCAGTCAACTGGTGGTTGTCGTCGAGGCACACACACACTGGTGAGGACGGGGCTGGTGTTGGATCGGTGTGTATCAGCCGAGATGGACCTGATGTGGCCGTGGTACCGAACTGCCAACTTGGGGACGTGGGATCTCTGTAAGGAGGTATGACGTTTACGAGAGTAGCGCCACAGCTTTTCCCCGAGTTGTAGAACAAGGTCCAGGGGATGGTTGATGGTCTGAGGGAGTCCGAAGACCCGGTGTGTTGAACGTCTCTTGATACGTGGTGTGAGGAAGACCATGAGCGATCTTGCAGACCCATTTCCTTACCTTCAATAGTGGCTCTTACTGAGTGGTGGACAGAGAGGAACACCAGGCGGGGAGGCATAGGTGTACGTGTGTGTGTGTGTGTGTGTGGTGAGCATGGAGGTCAAACAGGAAGCCACACCACTATGGAGACCTCTCACGGAGCCTGTTATGTGACCTTTACCTAGAGGAACGGGGATGACGGGGGGAGAGGGGGGCGGAGCTCCTACCTGCCGAGTGGTGGTGGTGGTGGTGGGGGGGGGGGGGATAGTGGGTTAGGTTGAGGGGGCCAAGCTGAACCCTGGTGGTCTGTACAGAATACATAAACATGAACAAGTGTATATACATCCACAAGTACAGAGACACAAACACACACTCGTTTCCACATATGCAATCATATATATATATATATATATATATATATATATATATATATATATATATATATATATATATATATATATATATATATATATATCCCTGGGGAAAGGGGAGAAAGAATACTTCCCACGGATTCCCTGCGTGTCGTAGAAGGCGACTAAAAGGGAAGGGAGCGGGTGGCTGGAAATCCTCCCCATTCGTTTTTAATTTTCCAAAAGAAGGAACAGAGGAGGGAGCCAAGCGAGGATTTCCCTCAAAGGCTCAGTCCTCTGTTCTTAACGCTACCTCGCTAACGCGGGAAATAGCGAATAGTACCAAAAAAAACAAAAGAAATATATATATATATATATATATATATATATATATATATATATATATATATATATATATATATATAGAGAGAGAGAGAGAGAGAGAGAGAGAGAGAGAGAGAGAGAGAGAGAGAGAGAGAGAGCTGCATAGGTCCCAGCTGAGTTCAGTACAAGAAAGAAAGCTAGCATTAGAAGTACGTTGGGAACATGAATGAACTGAAGTGTGTGTAATGAAATCATCGGCATTAAAAGAAATTGGGATGAAAGTAGAAGAGAGACCAATGACTGGGAGGAGATGGAGAGTAGGTAACAGAACAGATCCCTGAGGAACACCTCTGCTGATGTAATAGGAGGGGAAAAATCGCTCCATCGACGACCACTTCAGGTGAACGTCTTGAGAGGAAACTATACCTTAGGGAAGAGAGAGAAGCAGAGAAACCAAAGGTACAGTTTAGATGGCAAAGTCTTATGCCACACCCTGTTAGATGCTTGGGAAATGTTGAGAACTACGATGAAATTTTCACGAAGACTCGTGAGGTTGGAAGACCAGAGGTGAATAACACAGGAGAGAATACCAGTAGACTGAGCACTGCGAAATCCATGTTGCTGGTCCAAGTATGGATCCCTGGGGGGCTCCACTAGTAACGGGTGATCACGGTGATGATTCCCCTATTCATTACGACTCTCCCGCCTCCTATCACGTAGCCAGGCCTCTATGCTGGCCTTCATGCATCAAATTAACTTGGGAGACTTTGTCGAATGCTTTCTGGAAGACTAGAAATGTATAGTATCAATTGCTTTGTATATATGTGTGTGTGAGAGAGAGAGAGAGAGAGAGATAGAGAGAGAGAGAGAGAGAGAGAGAGAGAGAGAGAGAGAGAGAGAGAGAGAGAGAGAGAGAGAGAGAGGTAACGCCAGGACAGACGGTGGCAATAAAAGAGACAAGGCAAGATGACGCAGTGCCTCTCTCTCTCTCTTTCTCCCTCCCGGTAGTGGCCTCTGGTGTTCTCACGTACCATTACTCCTGCACAACCCTCCACTTGGAGGACTCCCCCTGACCTGCTGTACAGACCTCTATCCAAGCCGGAAGCAACACCAGCCACACCTTCCCGTATATACGTAAGTGTACTTCGTAATGCCGTAGGAAAAAAAAAAAAGATAACCACGAAAACTTTTATTTCTTTTCTGGCTCGGAAATTATAGGGACGCTATGTCAGAATAAAAGTTTCGTAACGTTGAACGATGAAAGGGAAGATTGTAGTAAAACTAGTGAAACGGAGAAAAGGGATGAAAATGATTATTTGAGAGTTTTTGATATGGGTTCCACTTTTTTTCCTTGTGTAGGATCAGGTCGTGGTCGTTAGGACATAACAAGAGAAAGTAAAAGGAGTTCCAAAATTTAGCCATGTAAGGAACGAAACAAACATCGCAAAGGCCCATCACTCTCTTAGTTACCAACAGCCACGTCATAATTGTGATTTGGTGGCTTGCTAATACCAGGGAGCACACAAGCAGCAAGGTATCAGGAATCAAAATTTTAAATAAGTTGTATCAGAAGAATGAGGGAAAACAACGGCACAATATTGTGGGGAGGGGACGGAACTGCTTTAGACTGAAGTCTAGCAAACTAGAACCTCCCTCAATTTACTTCATAAAATCAGTAGTACTCCTCTCCTGCAGTTACCGCCCATTCTTACCTCTGGCTTGTTTCAGTAACGAGTTTACTTCCTCATCCCACCATCCACTACCCTTTCTCATATTCCCACCTCCCACTATCTGCATCTTACACAGTTCACACTAACACACGCGCACACTACTTCCCTAAATACCTTCCATTCCTTGTCCCATCTCCTTGTCTCTCACTTTCTACCATTCTTCATTTTATCTCCCTGGCGATCTCTTTACACAAGCCTTATTTTCCCAGCACACTCATTATGATAAACCCCTCTCCTCGCCCATATGATTTCCCCTTTTACCTGAAGCCACAACAAGGGTCCACACGCTCTTCCACAAGAAAGAGATGAGACATGCCAGCCAACTGACCCTTTCAACACATGTATATCCATCAGTCTGTGTCTGTACGTCAAACATCTACAACATGGTACAGAATGCAGATTTTATAGATTTGTATTAACATATTGGTTGCTTATACTGACCCCAAATAGCAAAGAAATAATTGTATTATCTCTTCTTTCCAGCTGTGAGTGGCCGGTCCCCAGCGGTACTGGCCGTGTCTGAGGGACTCGCCAAGATGCGAGCCGGTCCCCCAGCACTCCAGGCTCGCGCGAGACGGTGCTGGCTGGGGCAGCTGGCGTGGCTGGTCGACGGTATAGTCAGGTGAGGACCGACCATCATGAATATTGCTTCTTTCCATGGATCTGAAATCACGCTACCATTCGCATACGCCGTAGATCTACGAGAGAGAGAGAGAGAGAGAGAGAGAGAGAGAGAGAGAGAGAGAGAGAGAGAGAGAGAGAGAGAGATGGCTCTTTTTTTGACCAGATTCTTCACCCTGAGACTTTGTGAGAGACAGGAAGCAGATGAGGTTTGGTTGTGGGCAGTTTTAAAACCCTGGTTCCCGAAGTCGTCGACACATCCGGCCATTTAACCTGGACTAATGTGCTCCAATTACGGCCGGAATCGGGTAGTTTGAGAGCGAGGGTACCGTACTGGGCAGGCCGGAAGCTGGGGCCAGGATACAGGGTCAACGAGGCCACGGGGTCAGGCAAGGAGGTCAGGGGGACACTGGAGGTGAGTTGGAGAAGGCAAGGGGGGACACATAGGGGAAGTGGGAGAGGAAGGGGGACAGGTGCTAAGAATCTCCGGGTTCCCGCCTGACTCTGTTGCCAATGAGAGGGAGGGTCCAGACGGTAGTGATACCGGCCCCTCCCACGACCTCTCCCACTCTAGTGGACCTGCCTCTTTTTCTCTTCATTATACCAACATTTGTGGTCTCTGGTAACCTCTCCTCTCTTGATCACCATCTCTCTCTCCATTATACCAACATTTGTGGTCTCTGGTAACCTCTCCTCTCTTGATCACCTTCTTTCTCTTCATTATACCAACGTTTGTGGTCTCTGGTAACCTCTCCTCTGTTGATCACCATCTTTCAAGTCCCTCTCCTAAGATCTTGCTTCTTTCTTAGACACGGTTGTCTAATGATGTTCTCACTCGCCCCTTTTTCATATCTAGTTATAATCTCCATCCACGATTCCGGTTCATAGGTGCTGTCTGTGTTTAATGTAACATAGACACATCTGCTGTGCACCTCAAGGACCATACGTTCCTTAACTCTGATGTTATGTAGCTCAAGGTCTGTTTCCCAGCTGCCTCACTCTTCTTTTTTTTTTCCGCCTATTGCTCTCCTAACTCTACATATTTTGTATATTTCTTCAACCATCTAAACTCCTGCCATGAGACTATGACATCCTCGCTCGCAAGCCGAGTTCCTCCACTTCGGGGATTTCAGCGTTCGCCGTCAGGTGTGGTTGAAATCCTCCCATATGTATGGTGGTGAGGGGGACTGAAGCCATCACGTTCATCACGTTCTCCATTCTCGATGATCTAGAGCAAACCCACTCCACCCATTTTCCAGGCCGCTGTGACCACACACTCTCTTGATAATTCTGGATCTGTTTTTCATCTCTGATCCTTCGCGTTGTAACTACACAAACTTGCCCTCAATTGGTTCATCTGACCATATTTCATAAATGTATCTATCTTAACGGCACTGCCCCCTTTAGCAGCCCCTTCTAAACTCAAATACTGGCACCTTAACAAAAGCTGACGAATAAATTACGAAAACTTTTATCTGACTTTCCTCAAGTACTGTTTATATGGTGATGATTCTGTCTTTGCCAAACGCATAGCAAAGTTACCTTATTAATTTCCACCAAGACGATCTCTTCTGCCAACCCACGGTTCGACCGTTCCTGTTCTGAGGCCATTCAGGCAAGGGATCAGGCATATCAGTCTTAGAACAACTCTCCTTTCTCTGACTCCCATTCAGCATTTATCAGTGCCCGCATTCATTGCAAATACGTTAACCGTGAGGCGAAGCGTTCCTCTATCTAGAGGAACTGCGATAACTTCTCCTCTTCATCCACTGATACATCTTTCTGGTCTTTAAGGGTATCTCTTAACAACTTCTGTCGTTCTAGCTTTCCTTCATGCTTTGCTCTTCTATATCTAGCTTCCTCTCCGGCTGATCTATTCCCATAGTTTCCAATGGATCAGCCACTACCCTTTGATCCATTAAAAGCGGTGTCCTTCAAGGTTCTCTCCTGTCTCTCACACTTTTTCTCCTGTCTCTCACACTTTTTCTCCTTTCTTACACTTTTTTCTCTCCCTTCTCTCACCGACAAATAACCGAAGACCTCGTACACTGACGACTCGACTCTGCATTCTCCCACATCCTTTAAATCTGCTCCTTCTCACTCGATCTGCATCCCGTCTCGACACAACTTCATTAGACTCGGACAGAACATCTCACTGGAGTGGACAAAATCTGGTTAACATACTTGGTATTACTGTAACATCCACTCTATCTTGGAAGCCCCACATTACGAAACTAGCTACTCCAGGATAAGTTCAAAACTTGAGGCGCTTGCCCTACTACCCAGTGTTGGTTCAATTTTCCCTCTTCTATGGGTATTACTTTGGTTTGTGCTTCCGAAAGCTGGCTGCTAGTGTCTACCCTCCTGTAGCTAGATCACGCAATACTCGACAAGATACTCTATTACATGATTGTTGTGTGGCCGTTGCCAACTCAAGGGTGGGCCGTTTTGATACCTGTTTCTTTCCCTACACCTCGAAGATGTGGAAATCTCTACCGACTCGTGTCTTTCCCAATAACTATGACCTGGTATATTCTGAAAGACAGGTTTTTCATTTCCTCCATTGTGAGTAAATACTTTCCTTTGTCTCTTCTTTTTTCCGCTTTCTTTTTTCCGCTTCATAATTCTCTCATATTTCAATGAAAGCCTGGCCTAGATGTGGACTTTTGTCCGTGACTGGAGCCTCTAAAGAAAAAAAAAAAAGCTTGGAGGAGAGAGAGAGAGAGAGAGAGAGAGAGAGAGAGAGAGAGAGAGAGAGAGAGAGAGAGAGAGAGAGACAGGATAGATCAACAACAATATCATTTACATGGACGACAGAAGGACAGTCAGATCTCGAGATGCTTCTCGAGACATGATCATTCACCAAGTACAAGAGAGAGTGGTCGCACACTCGCCTTGAATATAGGAGCGCACCTTTGCCTGTACGAGTGTAACAAACTTTTAGGTAATTTCAGGGGGAGGTGAATGCTGAAGGGATCAGATGGACACAAGAGTGTTGAGAAACAGAATCCCTTAACTGGATTAGAGTCTGAATTCTTAAACCACGTTACGTTCATTCATGGGTTCGAGTCCGGGATCTGAGATGGTATAGATCTCTCTCGCAATTGTGTTCTTATCCCTGTATATCACAAGCCTTTAGACCTGCTCTTGCTCTGGGAGTTTACAGCAGTGTGAGGTAAACGAACACTTGGCTACAGAGGGCATTAGTTGGCGGGGTACAGCGGTCTCCAGACTGCAAGATGAAGAAAACAAGGAAAACAAATTAGAATTCAGTGATGTTAGACTATAGATAAGCAAGATACAGCATAGGTTTACTGGTAATGAGGTATTTTGAGGTTCTGCTGGTGTCATGCTGTATGCCAGGGCAGTGCTAATGTCATACGATATACCGGGGCTTCACTTGTGTCATGCGGTATGTCGGGGCTGGCGCTAGTCATGCAGCGCTGGTGTCATGCAGTATGCCGGGACAGTAGCGCTAGTTTGCGGTTACGGAAGTGCCGCCCCGGCGGTCAGAGGTTACCCACTGACCGAGAAGTTCACTATCCAGTACCGCTGACTGGGGGAAGTACTGTGGAGGAGGAAGGAGGAGGAGGAGAAGGGGTGGAAGAGAGGGAAGTGAGGGGTGTGTGTGTGTGTACAGAGTTGGTGCTCATAGCAAAAGTAGTATGTTTCGAGGTGTATGTGTACTGGGAGGGATAGGTGTTCTGGCGGAGGTGAGTACTGGGTGGATGGTGGTAGGTGTAAAGGGGCAATATTGAGGGTGTGTGGATGATCCCTGGAGAATGGAGAGGCTCTTGGGAATGGCGATTTAGGTAATGTGGACTTGGGAGGCTACTGGGAGATGGTAGTGTAAATGACAAGGTGTACTGGATGATATGTGGGTAGCGCTGGGAGTCGGGATGCGTACTGGTTACTTCTGAAAGGATAGTAAACTGTCGGGTCGCATCTTGGGAACTGGAAGTGGGAGGGATAAATGGGTAATGGGAGAGTTTCCTGTGGAGTTCAATAAGAAGGGGGGGTCAATATGGAATGGAGGAGCGCACAGAATGATGGCAGGGTTGATATATATATATATATGTGTGTGTGTGTGTGTGTGTGTGTGTGTGTGTGTGTGGTGGGGACCGCATGCTACGCTGGTGAGCCACAGATTGGAGGAGAAAAGGACATGTACTCCAAAATCATGGGATTCTTTACTCCTCATCCTTTGTCTTACCAGGTGTTGGAGGTATGGAAGGAAAGAGATACAGAATGGATGCAGCAGTGATAACCAGGTGATATATATAGTGATAAAGACGACACGTGAAAGCAAGAGTAGTGTAAGGGACCGAAAATATAACACGACAGTAATCATAGATAAACATGGGAAACTTAGACAGTAGAAGATTTGACGGTCTATGACGACGTTATCTGCCGGAGGACAGCAATGGTATCCTATATTTCTTTTCTGTGTAGATGCAGACGGGACAGTAGAATCGAGAACTCCACTACACGCCACCACTATAGATGGAGACAGGATAGTAAAGCAGAAGGCTCTTCCCCACCCACCACTATAGATGGAGACAGGATAGTAAAGCAGAAGGCTCTTCCCCACCCACCACTATAGATGGAGACAGGATAGTAAAGCAGAAGACTCCTCCTCACCCACCACTATAGATGGGCTTCCTTAGTGTAGCGTTTATTAGCGTTCCTGACCATGACGCATTCACGGGCCGCCCAGGGTCGAACGCATAGGTTCGAATCTCGGTTGCGGAAGTCGGTCCTCAGTCAACTCAGCTGTTCATCCACCCCTAGGGGTAGGTCCATAAAACGAGTACCTGGCTCAGGCTAGGGCATATATATATATATATATGTGTGTGTGTGTGTGTGTGTAGCGTTAATGGGATGGCCTTAATTAGGGCCTCAGCTGTCTGTACCGTTTCTACTAATATAAAAAAAAAAAGAGCAAAAGGCCCTTCCCCACCCAGCACTAAAGACAGAGACAAGTTGCTAAACCACAGGAATGAGGGATAAGTATGAGGGTAACGAGAGAGAAAAGTGAAGGTAACAGAGAGAGAGAGAGAGAGAGAGAGAGAGAGAGAGAGAGAGAGAGAGAGAGAGTAATGAAAGTTACACAAATAAACACACACCAAACATGACTAAGATCCAAGCAAAGTGGTTTGGCCTTAACACTTTTGAAAAGGATTCAATCCCCTTAAAAGCAGCAGAAGAAAAGGATTACGAAGCAAAGGCTCTCTTCCAACCCAACCCTCCACTCCCTCCGGCAACACACCTTGCACGATGAAAATGGCTGAAGGAAAGTTTTATAGG
Source organism: Panulirus ornatus (assembly GCF_036320965.1). Taxonomy (NCBI): domain Eukaryota; kingdom Metazoa; phylum Arthropoda; class Malacostraca; order Decapoda; family Palinuridae; genus Panulirus; species Panulirus ornatus. The sequence continues at coordinate 88,740,412 of NC_092224.1, forward strand.
AAAGTCGTCACGGGGGAGAATGAATGCGAATGTGTCTCGCATCCCATCACGAACGACGTGCATCCCTTCCTTTAAGTGGAATGATCCTATGATGATTTACTCTTGTTTCTTGACAACAGGCGACACAGGGTAGTCAGTCTTGTTAAGTTATCGCATCATGACTGAGGCGAGATCAGTGGCTGAAGAGGTAGCATGATACACCACTACGTTATGATGATTAAGAGAATTATTCAATACAGTAGAGTGACAGGTGATGATCAAGTCTAGTCTTGAAGATATTAAGACTTGCGCTGAACAACGTGTCTTGGGCGCTTATTCCACGCGTCAGCCATGTCGCTGGTGAAGAAATATTTCATGCAGTGACTCGGTGAGCTTTAGTCCATTTGCTCTCGTTGGTAGTGCTGGCGATACGGCAAAGACATTTTCATTGTCGGTATTGTTGATATTCTTTGGGTATCTTGAACACTCTACCCAACTGCGTCGGGAGTCGTCTCTTGCTTCGAGTGAGGAAAGTCTCGCAATTTGTCCCCGTATGATTATTACCTAATTTAGTTGCTCTTCGCTGCACTGCTCATGATACAAGGAGAGAGAGAGAGAGAGAGAGAGAGAGAGAGAGAGAGAGAGAGAGAGAGAGAGAGAGAGAGAGAGAGAGAGAGAGAGAGAGAGAGAGAGAGAGAGAGAGGGAGACAGAGGGAGGGAGAGGGAGCGGTGTTGTACAGGAGGAAGCGGCGTGGTCCGAGCTGAACCCTGCGGTCCACAAGACGCCGGAAGTTGCAGATCTGAGAAGCTAATGACAACTGTGTCGGCGGGAAGAGTGAAACAGGCGGACCACCATCACCAGCGCTATCACCACCATCACCACCAGCGCCACCACCACCATCACCAGCAGCGCCACCACCATCACCAGCGCCACCACCACCATCACCACCAGCGCCACCACCACCATCACCACCAGCGCCACCACCACCATCACCAGCGCCACCACCAACCATCACCACCACCATCACCACCAGCGCCACCACCACCATCACCACCAGCGCCACCACCACCATCACCAGCGCCGCCACCACCACCATCACCAGCAGCGCCACCACCACCATCACCAGCAGCGCCACCACCACCATCACCAGCAGCGCCACCACCAACCACCATCACCAGCGCCACCACCACCATCACCAGCGCCACCACCACCATCACCAGCGCCACCACCACCATCACCACCAGCGCCACCACCACCATCACCACCAGCGCCACCACCACCATCACCACCAGCGCCACCACCACCATCACCACCAGCGCCACCACCACCATCACCACCAGCGCCACCACCACCATCACCACCAGCGCCACCACCACCATCACCAGCAGCGCCACCACCACCATCACCACCACCAGCGCCACCACCACCATCACCAGCAGCGCCACCACCACCATCACCAGCAGCGCCACCACCACCATCACCACCAGCGCCACCACCACCATCACCACCAGCGCCACCACCACCATCACCAGCAGCGCCACCACCATCACCACCAGCGCCACCACCACCATCACCACCAGCGCCACCACCATCACCACCAGCGCCACCACCATCACCACCAGCGCCACCACCATCACCACCAGCGCCACCACCACCATCACCACCAGCGCCACCACCACCATCACCAGCAGCGCCACCACCACCATCACCACCAGCGCCACCACCACCATCACCAGCGCCACCACCACCATCACCAGCAGCGCCACCACCACCATCACCACCACCAGCGCCACCACCACCATCACCAGCAGCGCCACCACCACCATCACCAGCAGCGCCACCACCACCATCACCACCAGCGCCACCACCACCATCACCACCAGCGCCACCACCACCATCACCACCACCAGCGCCACCACCACCATCACCACCAGCGCCACCACCACCATCACCACCAGCGCCACCACCACCATCACCACCAGCGCCACCACCACCATCACCAGCAGCGCCACCACCACCATCACCACCAGCGCCACCACCATCACCACCAGCGCCACCACCATCACCACCAGCGCCACCACCATCACCACCAGCGCCACCACCATCACCACCAGCGCCACCACCACCATCACCAGCAGCGCCACCACCACCATCACCAGCAGCGCCACCACCACCATCACCACCAGCGCCACCACCACCATCACCACCAGCGCCACCACCACCATCACCAGCAGCGCCACCACCACCATCACCAGCAGCGCCACCACCACCATCACCACCAGCGCCACCACCACCATCACCACCAGCGCCACCACCACCATCACCACCACCAGCGCCACCACCACCATCACCAGCAGCGCCACCACCACCATCACCACCAGCGCCACCACCATCACCACCAGCGCCACCACCACCATCACCACCAGCGCCACCACCATCACCACCAGCGCCACCACCATCACCACCAGCGCCACCACCATCACCACCAGCGCCACCACCACCATCACCACCAGCGCCACCACCACCATCACCAGCAGCGCCACCACCACCATCACCACCAGCGCCACCACCACCATCACCAGCGCCACCACCACCATCACCACCAGCGCCACCACCACCATCACCAGCGCCACCACCACCATCACCAGCAGCGCCACCACCACCATCACCACCAGCGCCACCACCACCATCACCACCAGCGCCACCACCACCATCACCACCAGCGCCACCACCACCATCACCAGCAGCGCCACCACCACCATCACCACCACCAGCGCCACCACCACCATCACCAGCAGCGCCACCACCACCATCACCAGCAGCGCCACCACCACCATCACCAGCAGCGCCACCACCACCATCACCACCAGCGCCACCACCACCATCACCACCAGCGCCACCACCACCATCACCACCAGCGCCACCACCATCACCACCAGCGCCACCACCACCATCACCACCAGCGCCACCACCATCACCACCAGCGCCACCACCATCACCATCACTAGCGCCACCACCACCGATGCTGCTCCTGCTGCCACTTCGCCCAAGACGAGTGACCAGGAGGACATCTGGAATGAAGAAATAGAAAACGGGTTGTCAGGAGTCAACGGCCCGTTCCAGGCACAGACATGAATCTAACAACAGTAAACAACCCTCTCGAGTGCACCAACCATACGTACCCTCGTTATCCTCGCTACTCCTTCAGCCTCAGTTAGCACGAACTCGCTACCCTTTTAGTTTTAGGTCAGACACCCACTGCCCCTCAAGTCTCGGGGTCACACAACATACTACCCCTCAAGTGTCAGGTCACACATGCTCATTACCCCTCAAGTGTCAGGTCACACATGCTCGCTACCCCTCAAGTGTCAGGTCACACATGCTTACTACCCCTCAAGTGTCAGGTCACACATGCTCAATACCACTCAAGTCTTAGGTCACAAACTCGCTATTCCCATAACTATTAGGTCACACACTCGTTATTCCTGAAGTCTCGGGTCATACACATGCTATCCAACAGGTTTCAGGTCAAGAATATACTGCTCATCAAGTCTCAGGTCACGAATATACTGCCCATCAAGTCTCGGGTCACGAATATACTACTGCCCATCAAGTCTCAGGTCTCATACTCGCCATCCCTCAAATCTCAGGTCACACACTCGCTACCCCCTCAAGTCTCAGGTCACTGACGAGTGATAAGAATGCTGCATGTTGTGTAATGAGGCACCATATGATGAGTGATGAGGCGCCCTATGATCCTTAATGAGGTGTTATCTGATGAATGATGATGTGCAATCAGGGGAGAGGTTATCCGATGAGAGATAATGCGTTAAATGATGAGTGATCAGACGGTGTGAGGAGCAATGAGGTGCTGTACGATGAGAAATGAGGCACGATTGGACGAGTGATGAGTCGTCATGCATGCAGTAAGTGATCAGGCACTTTACTGATGGGTAACGGAATGTTACATGATGATTAATAAAGTACTAGTTCAGGAGCGATGATGCGATTCATGTACGATGGGTGATGGGCGTTCATTGGAAAGCCATGTACGATGGGTGATGGGCGTACATTGGAAAGCCATGTACGATGGGTGATGGGCGTACATTGGAAAGCCATGTACGATGGGTGATGGGCGTACATTGGAAAGCCATGTACGATGGGTGATGGGCGTACATTGGAAAGCCATGTACGATGGGTGATGGGCGTACATTGGAAAGCCAGGTTACAGAAGACCTGATGGTCTATGACGAGGTCATCTGCTGGAAAATCGTACATGCGTGGGAAGGACGAATAACAGGTCTGATGATCTATGGCGAGATTATCTGCTGGAAGAACACACATGGGAAAGCCAGATGATAGAAGACCTGATGGTCTTTGACGAGGTTATCTGCTGGAGGACAGTATATGAGGAAGCCAGTTAACGGAAGACCTTATGGTTATGACGAGGTTATCCGTTGGTTATCTGTTGCAAGACGGTAATATTATCCAACACACCTAGTCAATACGTATGTTTCTTTACATGCATGATATTTCATTTTCTTTATTTTGCACCTAGTATGTGTGCATCTGTATCGCGTTGGAATGGATACTTATAAATTAGGTACAGGTCATTAAACCATTCTCTTTCTACGTTCAAACTTTCGAAGTACAAAAATATTACATATGAGTTTTCTTTTTGTCTTTTAAAACATAAAAGCAAATTATTCAGTCGTTCTATTAAACACTCAACAAGCGCTCTCATGTCTAATTTTGTACTGTCACCTGTTCGATATTTAATGTAATTCAGCTCTGTACACTCCAGAGAATCTATGCTATAGTTTGCAATACTAAGTTATAATTCACATTATTTTGGTGAGGTTCTGATTATATATGATATACTCCCGTTCCCGATCAATGCCCCCAGAACTATTAGTTTGATTTCCTTATTAGAGTTCTAACTCTTGAAAATTTGATTTTGAATAGCTATGCGTTAAAATCTAATAATAAAGATCATATATTGTATTTCTCAAAAATTTAGAAATTATAGAAGTTCTTATGTAAAAGTATATTTTGAATAGATAGTATCAAATTTTCATCGCAGATGAAATTAAATTTGAAAAAATGGTAATAAAAGTGAAAGTAGATATAACAAATCATATGTGTATCTTATTTGACTATGGTTTATGTGTAAACGTAAAAGTCAGTCTTCTATATGATATAATTTAACATTTTCTATTGTTGAAATTAGTAATTAAGAAAACATTTATATCATTACATTTGTTTTAGTATAGACAAAAATAAATTGCATTCACGGGCGAGACAGGATTACTTCAGAGTACTGAAGGGCGATCATTGAAAAGGCAATAATGCAAAAAAAAAAAATGAATTCGTTAATGCCATCAGTGGATGCTTTAAAGTGGCGTTGGACACTATATATCTTCTTAGCCGTATGGTACAAATAATCTTTCAACCAGAATGAGGGACGATACTCTTAAAGCAATACAACATTCTCTACCATAATTGTAACAGTATTCAAATTTTTCATTCTCTACCATAATTGTAATATTATTCAAATTTTTTGCTGGAAAAAAAAGAAAAAATTAACGTCTCTATTGTGTTCTACCTACATACCCTGTGTGCACTGGCTCGCATGGAAACACGAAGTGCCTAAGAGCGGTACCATAAGAAATCAGTCCGAAAACCCAAATTCTTCATACTTGTCTATTTGTCATCATTGTTTCCAGCATATAGTCCTTGCTTTCTTCCCCTTCGTAGCACCAACATAGCTCAGATAATTCTATTTCCTCTCATTATTATCTACGTTAGATAGACTGGACTAACTCGCTCATTCTATGTCAGAAGTCTGTGGCAATGACGCATCTCATCTACGTTCAACTTTATTATGACAAATGTCTGTGTCTTGAGGCGTAGTTCCCTATACTTTTCTCCTCTTTTGAGTGTACTGAGGCGCCACTTACCTCGAGTCATTACACATGGCCGAGTAGCGCCAGCAGAGTACCATCATGGCTGTTTATCATTGTAAGGAAGACTTGCAATGGTTCTTGGTCGTTTCATAGCGATTCCCTCTTGGATCTGAGTACCAGCACTCGGGAACAGTGAGCTTAAGATCTGTTTTTCCCACCCTCCTCAACTCGCCTACCACACAGACGTTATGGGGTTCGATTCTCGGGGTATGGTAGTAAAACAGTTTGCATCAGATATCGTGTGTGCATTACATGGTTGAGGTGTGTACATACACATCACGGTAGCTTTGTGGGAGTCGATTAAAAATCCTTCCTACCTTGTCCAGTGAGTTAGTGTCAGTAGTTCCATCTTGTAAAAGATGCACATCGTAGCCTAGGGGGTTAGGGTACATGGCTGCCACAAAAATGCTGTATTGTAGCCATGGAGTATGAACACACGAGACAATTGTTAAAAACTTGTGAGAAAATTTCTATCATCAGTGGTTTTTAAATGAAGTCTCTAAACATTACAGGCACCTCATACATAGTATCATTATCACTACATATGCTAACCCCAGGATCCATTTTATGGGGTTCCTCCTGCAGCTGAGAGGCTACGCTCCAATCAGGAGCAGAGAAATGCTGCACTCCTTTGGAGCAAGAAATACATTGACAAGTCTGTATTCCTTTTCTAGTCAGGGGTAGTTGTCGGTAATTTAGATGGGTTGAGGTATTTTTGAGTAGAATTTGTCATACATTTGGTCCGCCACAATTTGGGTGCAGTGAATCCATATCTGCCGCATGACATTCTCCATTTTCAACTTCTACCTCTCAAAAGGGAGGAAAAGAAAATGGCCCCACGTCATAGCTAATTATCGCAATAACTTCGGGTCTAATTAAGTAGAAATATAACCTTACCAACTGATTTATTCCCTCACGAGGAGACCAAGAACAGTAATCTTAATGTAATAAAAGTAATTATGATGCAAATTACTTATTACAATTTTTACGACACATGTCAGACTTTTATGAACATATTTTCATGCGAATTCCATGTTTTTCGGCAATTATGATCTATTCTTTTCCCAGGCATGATTTGAACTTAGGTCATCATTATTAAAGTCAGTACAGATCCAGACACCTGTGAATTTTGATTTCTTTCTAAATTTGTTCTTCCACTCAGGTGTACGAGTGGAACGTCACTTGAGACAAGCAAGTCATAGCACTCGGACTGAATGGTACAGAATGCGATTTTTTGCTTCTCATTGCATAGCCAGAGGATGCATGCCTGAAGCTGGCTTATTGCATGATCCTGTGGCGGCGGTTATGTAAGAGATCCACTGCTGTACGCAAAGGATGAAGCCACTTCCAATGTTGAAAAGAAAAATTGCATGATGGGAAATAGCTATGCATGACAAATGCGTCATGCATCGGACCAACACATACCATGATAAACTAGGAATGGTTACCATGAGAAAGACTGAAGGCAAAAAAAAAGACGATCCAAACAGGGAATCCATTCATAAGATCCTATCATATACCCAAGACATGATATGTTATCACTGAGGTTGATCTTCAACCATTGACTGTAACACTCTGATATCCACACCAAAGACTCTTGAAACTCAAATATTTCATGATATCTCTGGTTAGAACTCTAGGGAGTGGGAAAAAGATGATTGACTTGACCAAGTGTCTTTTTTCTCTGTCAAGAGACAATGGAAGACAACGTGTACTCTCTACAGCCCGTAAATAACAACAGTTCGAAAATTATCGAAACTGTTCGGTAAGAATTGCTCTGGTAACTGCTAGAGATGTCATTGCAGACGAGGGGAAATATATCACCTCAAATCGTATGCTATATTTCTTCGGGAAGCTTCACATATTCTAGAAACAGGAGAGAAAGATGATTCTGTGCTGAACTGAGACAAAGGGATTCAGTGGATCATATCTCACAGTTAGGAGACGTTTCGAAGCACGACTGCACCTTGTGTGAAGGAACGAATGTGGAAATTCCTGTATCAGTTGTCAGTAGATGGTCATAATCCAAGGAGAAAGTAGAAAGTACCGTGGCTACTGTATATGAGTTCCATGTCCTACAGATGCCATAGGACTATGACATAGGCGATGTACTGCTTCGGGATGAATTTTCGCACACCCTCATAGCGACCCTCATATCTAATGAAGAAAAGACATGCATAATTCCTATGTTAGAGGCAGAGGATGACATTTTTCTATCGTTGACACATGTTGCTTTGAAGTCGAGAGAAAATATTATCACTGCCCACCGTATAAAAGGGTTTAAAGCGTCAATAGAGGCAGCATTGTCACGCTTACCCGATAGCCTTAACATATTCTTTAATCACGAGTCAAAAATATCTAGATGTTCATGAACAAGAAGCTTCACATGCTGTTGATAACCGCATCTTATATGTGGATCAAGATATTGCACATGGAACAAGTAATGAAAAATATGGACACCAAAGAACATACTCCTTGGTAGCACATTGCATCAGTCTCTTCGATGAGAGCAACGGATAGAACTCACCCACAAAGCAGGAGATACAGTCAGTTTCAACAAGCATGTGATTCGGATCGATACAGCACTTGCAGGGTCCACACCCCAATCACTGCAGTTTGCCTGAATCTCGGCGAATATTACAGTGAATATTAATGACGGGGATGTATTTCCTGACGTCGTTTCGTCGGCCAGTTTTGTGATTCTCCTGGTGAGTCCCGTGTGCAAAGTGCTGTTGTGTGTGTGTGTGATGAAAATCACGGCGGGTCTCGGGACAGAGCCTTGTGGTACTCCACACGTCACGTGAAGCCAGTCACAGATGCCTGACCTGATCTACCAAAGCTCGTTGTTTTTTTAGTCCAAGCGCCAGTACGCTAACACGCAGAGATTTGATTTTCCATGACGTGAGCTTTTATCTTGCTTAATAGTTCTCCATGTGGCAATCTGCCGATGGCTCTACGAAAGACTAAAAATATATGATGGGGCATGTCGGAGTCCCAGACATTACATATATGGCTGAAGAATTCAGTCGTTAAACACGATCTTTAATTCAAAAATCCGTGCAAATGATTGGTTATTTGTCCATTACCTTTTTTCCAATGATTTAATGATTTCGTGCCTCGCTGTTGTTTTTAACACTTCCTGGGACTTTGATGTCGCTGGGTCGGTAGTTCGCAGTACGTTTCTTACCCCGCGTTTCGAAAAATCTATGTTACGTTAGCTAGTTGCCAGTCTTATAACACTTTCCCTTCCTGAAGTGATTTGCCGAGTATTTTTAGCGACCGGAAAACCTCTTTTCCGGTTTGTCTTTCAGTAATCGTAGCTCCAGAGCTGCCAGGACTAGGGGAAGGAAGGATGGACCTACTGTGGCACGGGGAGGATAGGGGACGTGGAACGAGACACAGTTTGGCCGTGGAGTAGGGGTAAGAAAATGCATTTGGCACGAACATGGGATCAGAAGGAACAGAGGGTACGGAACACATGAGAAACAGGTGAGAGATGGAAGGGAACATTGATGAATGAAGGAAGGGTGGCATAAAGCTTGGTAAGAGGAGAGACAGGTCATACAGACCATGGGAGGAAGAGGACGAGATGGCACTGAACAATGGAGGAGGAGGAGGCACGGAACGTGGGAGGAGAAGGAGCAAGTAGCGCAAAACATGGCTGCTGAGACTAGGAGTGGGAGGTGGGTGGTGCTGGGTAGAGCAGGGGGAGGTAGCCGCGGGACACGTCTCCTGAGATACGAGGTGAAGAAGGACAGGAAGTGGGGCGGCCCACGTGTCTCTCCCGCCCCGCCCCCATCCCACCCCGGGCACTGCTGCAGGATATCGTCTCAAGATTACCGTCCCGGACCCCCAGGAGCACGACAGGTGCAGGGGGAAGGAGGAGGAGGAGGAGGAAGAGAGCCACAGGAGAGGGGAAAGACCAGAGAATACCACAAGAGACCAGAGAGGAAACCTAACACAAGTTGCTCAACAACCATCATGGCAGAAGTGAAAGACACGCAGACATGGTCGTCATTTATGATTGAACGAAAAAGGTAGTAAACAAGAGTAGAACCTGAAGTCATGGTGAGCGGAGTGAGTGAAGAGAAGAGCTGGGTGCGTGGAGAAGGTCCTACGAAGGACGGCAGGAAGGAAGCAGCCGAGCTAGTGCCCCACGAGCCTCCTCCAGGCTCCAGCCCCGGGCGCTGCTGCAGGCTGGCCGCCTCGCCTGCCCGACGCGCACCTCATTACACAACCAAGATGGGACTGCGACAAAAAGAGTGACGAAATAACCACTTTAAGAGGTCGAGATGAAGATAAGAAAAAAAAAATATGCATATAAAAAAGCTGCTGGGATGATAGTTATTAAGAAGGGAGATGATTAGGTTACCTTAGGTGAGTTATGGGACGAATGTGGTGAACTGCGAAGAAGTCTTGCGGAGGTCGTACGCTGCCACGTGAGGAACTTGAGGAGGAGGAGTGTGCGAGTCGAAACCATGTCACAACTGCAAAAGAGAAAGACAAGCGAGACATCAGCGCCCTTTCCGAGGAGGAACAAACACCAGTAAAGGAAGCATTTAGCAAAAAATTGATGATAATGGATAAACGTGCGGAAAAAGAAAGGCACTAGTGGAAGGTGAGGAAGAGATAGAAAGGCACAAGAAGAGCCAGGGTTGAGAAGAAGAGGTTGTTGATCAAGGTTACTCTGGAATCAGAAGGTATGGAAGAAAGGAGGAAAGGCGAGACGTAAAAGGATAGACACGAGAAGAGATAGACATGAGCAGGAATGAGAATACATGGACGTGTAGGTATGAGGAGGCATGAGGAAAGAACGAGAACGGATATTCAGGAGGTACATGTACATCAGGAGGGAGGGGATCCTCAGGAACGTGGTTAATATATACTTTAGCAACATAAATATATCTACACGGCAGTACGACCCTTAGACATGACCTCCGCGAGATATTACCTGACCCAGTGGTCGTACATACCACCGTTCTCGAGGAAATACGAGAGAAAAAAGAAAATGGTGTGAAAAAAAAAGAAAACGACCACCAGGAAGAAAATGTTATATAATGAGAAGCAGTATTACCAGCACCGGAATATTCCCTGGAGAAATGCAGTATTGCAAAAGACGACGTCCACACCTATTGCTGAACTATCCATAAACCGTAACGTTGAAGACTTGCGCTGCCACATGCGGAGGGATGAGTCTCAACACCTTATACAAGTCCAGTAAATTATGAAGTCATGAATGCGCTAATCCTTTCAAAGAAAATGTACGCTAATCCGACCATGAGGTTTTTCCACTTTTTCAAAAATTTGTAAATATTTTCTCTTGTCTCTTCTTTTTCCTTTTCATAATTCTCACTATACTTCAGTTATTGCCCGGCCTTGATGTGGACTTTTGCTCGTGACTGGAGCCTTCATCATAAAGAAAAAATAACTGGTAATTTGGGATGTGATCTACAGATGCATTCAATTTTCAAATAGAAATGAATTGAAAAAAAGATTGAGAGCATAGTTAGCTGTAAGGGCGCACCGGGCGCTTTGTGATGGAGCGAATAGCTTCCAGTGAATGAGAAATGAAAAACACTATTGTATAACGTGACAATCTTAAACCAGATATAACACCCCCTCCATCCTCCACCCAACTTATACCCAGACACCTCCCTCACTTTACATTAAACGACCCTGCCACATACCAGACATCCCCATCTCAGTACCAGCAGCCACCACCTCGTACTTAATGTCCTCCTCCCTCCCTCCTCAATACACCACCCGCGCTCTACCCACTCAGTCTCAGACATTTGTCTCCATTTAAGCTCGGGGGAACAACGCGGACGTCTCTCCTCTGTTTCCCTGGCTTGTGGCTAGCGGGGCCCTGCGGCCAGGGAAGTGATGCCCTCGGAAACATGAAGGTGTGGGCGGTGGGTGGGTGTGGGCGGCGGGTGGGCGTGCCGATACTAAAATAGGCGGAGAGGGGAGCAATGTCCGGGGCTGGGTGGGATTTGTTGAGCTGATTGCCAAGTGCGCTGGTGAGGTTGTGCGTCAGAAATGTGTGTGTGTGTGTGTGTGTGTGTGTGTGTGTGTGTGTGTGTGTGCCTATTTGATGCAACCCATATTTGCAATAGGACGAGGGAGTCCTTCGCACATGACACCCGATCTCTTAAACTTGTGTTTATTTACCCATTTGTAGTTACATACTTGTACTGTACAAACAGAGAGAGAGAGAGAGAGAGAGAGAGAGAGAGAGAGAGAGAGAGAGAGAGAGAGAGAGAGAGAGAGAGAGAGTTCTACACTCATTGGGGTCTCATATCATACATTTTCGTATATCATACACTCCTCTACATCTGTGCATGCTGTAAGCATTCATACTATTATCGCTTAAGCTAGTTGATTCCATGCATCCACTACACGTAACTTCAAAGCAACTTTTTGACATCTTTTCTAACAACTCTTTTTTTTTTTTTTTTTGCCTCATTTCATGTTATAGCCGCTGGTTGCTCTGTCTTTTTATATTTCGAAGAACCGTTCACTGTTGACGTCATCAAACTGGTATAAAAAACTTGAAGGTTGTGCTTAGATCACTCCCTTTACTTCTCTCTTCCACACTGGACAAAGTCATGTCCTCTAATCGCTCACTGTAACTCGTCTCCCCAGATTTGTTACTGTCTTTTTTTCCCTCTCCTCTAGACCTTCTCTATCAGTTCTTTGTGTTTCTGAAAGTGCAGTGACCAACCTGAGAAACGTGTTCTATTTATTCTGATATACGATGTGAACAGCGTGTTGAACATTTCCTTATTCGTGTTGCTGTGAACGCGATTCTAGAAATTGCTAATGGACAGTTTGTCTCCTTTACAGACCTTCAATAGTAGGATTCTGGGCATCAATCAAGGACAATGTCGAATCCCAGACTCTCGCACACAAACTTTCTTGGATTATATTCGTATCCAGAAATTCTATCACTGTGTCTCATCCTCACTGTTCTGCATTTGCTTGGCTAGAATTTCATCAGCCAAGTATCAGAAAAGAAAATTTCAAGTTTGTCTAGGTTCCCTGGTAAGGTCATGCAATATTCATCATTCTTTTTTACCTCCCTCATGGTCTTGGCATCATCTGCAATATGAAGCAAGTGGAAGTTCATTCCTTTTGGCTGTTCGTGCACATACATCGAAAAGAGTAATGGTTCCACGACCGACCCTTGTGGCACACCACTGGTGACAAACCCATTTTGAAGAGACTTCTCAAACAGCCCTCCTTTGTTCCCTTCCACTATTAGGTAGATTTTCTAGACATCGAAGGATCCTTCCCCTTATTCCTACCTTTCCTTGCGTGTGTGTGTTCCTAGAGGTTCGAAGAGCACTTAGTATACTTTATGATAAGAAATGTGTTGAAAAAAAATGTAAATACTATATACGTCTGGATCAGCTTGTCTGTGAGAACACCTACCATAGTCAACTTACCATGAAGGAAGAAAACTTTCTATCAAAAGAAAGTATTTGATTCTTTTGTTAAGGATAAGAAAAAAATGTAGTCTTTTTCTTCACTACATTTAACTCTTCTTATTGACTCGGGTGTGGTGCTGTGACTGCCTCCTTCTTCCGTCCTCGTCATCAGCCGAACCACCAGCAGCGCATCCGTTCTAGCGTCCTCCAGCCCCTCCGCCACCGCCTGTCTGGACCTCCAGCCCAAAGGAATGCAATAAGTGTGGCGCCGGACCTTTGTGGAATGAGTTATGATGGCAGGAGTGAAGAAGCCATCGACCTTATCCCTTGTCTTCCTTTCTTCCAGACTGGGAGACTCGTGCGCTTCCCTCACTCTCTTTCTCGCTCTTGCTCTTGTGTTATTCTCATCGTGTTCCTGCGGACTGGAGGTCCAGATAGATAATGAAGGGGTTGAAAAACGCTGGAGGTGTTGGAAGACCTGGAATACCTATGAGTAAATTTGACAATCCAGGGAACACCGGAGGGAGAGAATTAGAGCTAAATAGCTGACCTTGGATGATAGAAGACCTTGGATGATCTGGACGACCTTGGATGATCCAAATGACCTTGGATGATTAGAATGACTTTGGATGATCCAAATGACCTTGGATGATTAAGATGACCTTGGATGATCCGAACGACCTTGGATGATTAGGATGACCTTGGATGATCCGAACGACCTTGGATGATCTAGACGACCTTGGGTGAACTATACTACCTTGGATGATCTACCTGACTTAGGATGATCTACCTGACCTTGGATGTTCCAGGTGACCTTGGATGACCGCAGAATGCTCAACTGTCTAAGCGAGGCTGGGTGACTGGTTGACTCTGAGTAGCGAGCACTAGAGTAGATGATTTGGCTGAAGCTGTGACATGTGGATGACGTTCGACGATAAGGAAGACGTATGACGATCATACGTCATGGCTGATAGTGATGACGGGGATGTGAGCGACACGATTAACCCAGGGGAAAATGAGGTGTTGAGGTCGTTGTGAAGGAGAAGAGAGAATCTGGGGGAAATGGTCAGTAACAAGTAAACATGAAATTGGATTAAGAAATTAAAGAAAATCGAGTCGAACAATGATGATCCTTAAGTTTCATAGCCTTGATGAAAGAAAACGGAGGAAGGGAGACATTTCAAAATGTGCTAAAAGTGGCGAACTTCATAGTACGCCACGGTGTTCCTGCTGTCCCGAAGGGAAAGATAGCACGAAACCTTTTTATAACCACCTTGGAGACTCATCAGTAATGCCACCATTTAAAGTCTCCGATAACCTCCAAGCTGTATTCATCATAAGTCAAGACGTCTAAGCAAGGTCTTGACAGTGTTGTATTCTTTGAGGTGCACCAAGTGAGCCAGGGGGAAAACACGGGTACTTGTTCCAGTTATGGAGCAGCACGGCTTTGAGGTTCCTAGATGAGCTGTCAATAAAGAGGCGCCACTCGTTCGGGTTACAAGCGATTCCGATTGCCTCGGACAGACTGGGTTACATTGTGGCAGAAGCAGAGCCTACCTTGATGGTTGATACAGCTGGCAAAACCTAGGGGACGCATCCTCCGATCTGCGATTTGCACACTTTCATCCAAGAAGTTCCACCGCTTGAGCCTAGACGTCAAAAGCTCGGCACTGGACTTTGTGAGACCAAGATCTATGATCAAGTCATTGAGGTCTTTTTTTGATTGGGGTAGTATGGGTTTCTCACCTCAGCTGCAACTCTGAAATTGTATTCTGGATCTACAACGTCTTCCTCCTCCTCTGACTTGCTCGTCTGTTCTGACGACAGCTACTCTCTTTCTCTGGAGGGGTGGGTACGGGGAGCTCAGAGCCGTGTGGCACTGGGGCAATGGATGATGGGAGGTCTGGATACGTAATAGCAGGTGCAGTCTTGCCAGTTCGACGTTTGGAAGGGTCCACCATGCAGAAGTAGCTATTGCTTGAGTGGTCAGTGGGTTCCCGCCATATTCTTGGGATGGCGAACTTCATGGCTTTCTTTTCCCATCTGTACCATCCTGCAAAAGAACAATATAAAATTGCAATTATGAAAAGACTTTAGATTTGTTTACAAATTCATTTCATTCATGACTAATGTGTAAGAGATTCTCTCAACATTTTCCATATATATTTTTTCAATAACATTGAAAATTTTAAAGTAGAATAAAAATCTTTTTGAATTTTGAACATTTAGAAAAAAATCTATAACAAAATTCCGCCATCCAAACGAGCAGCAATTGTCTATCTTACCTCCCAGAGTTTTTTCTCAGTGCTCGCAGGTGAAATTTATTAACAAAGTGGATGACTATGTTGTAGACTGGTTGGTACGGGTTTCCAATGTATATATGGATCATCCTGGGGTGCTTGAGTATTGGAAGAATGCATCTATAGTGCCATTGTATAAAAACAAGGGGGATAAAGTGAATGTTCAAACTACAGAATTATAGTTTGTTGAGTATAGCTAAAAAGTCGTATTGGAGGGTAGTGATTGAGAGGGTGAAGGCATGTAACAGAGCATCAGATTTGGGAGCAGCAGAGAGGTTTCAGAAGTGATAGAGGATTTCTGGATCAGGTGTTTACTTTAAAGAATGTATGAGAGAAATACTTAGAGAAACAGATGGATTTCTATGCGGTATTAATGGATCTGAAGAAAGCACATGATAGGGTTGATACAGATGCCTTGTGGAGGGTCTTGATTAAGAATATTCATACGGTATGAGAGGAAACCTGTTAGAAGCGGAGAACAGTTTTCATAAAGGATTTGAGAGATGTGCACGCGTAGGAAAAGAGTAAATGGTTCCAAGTGAAGGTTAGTCTGCAGCACGGGTGTGTGATGTCCTCATGGTTGTTTGATTTGTTTATGAATGGTGTGGTGAGGTAGGAAAATGCGAGATTCTTGGAGAGAGCAGCGAGTATGCAGTCTAAGAGAGATGAGAGGGTCCTGGAAACCGAGTGAGTCGTTATCTGTTGATGAAACAGGAATAATGGCAGATTCGTGTGAGAAACTGTAGAAGTTTCGTGCCTGAGTTTGGAAGAGTGCGTGAAAGGAAGAAGTTGATAGTGAATGTGAATGATGCAAGGTTATCAGGTTCAGCAAAGTTGAGGGACAAGTTAGTTGGGGGTGCTAGTTTGAATGGAGAAAACATGAAGGAAGTAAAGTGTTTTAGATATCTGGGATTGGACATGGCAGCGAATGGAACAATGGAAGCGGAAGCGAGTCATAGGGTGGGAGAGGGGTCGAAGGTTCTGGGAGCACTGAAAAATGTGTGGAAAGAGGTAACGTTATCTGGGAGGGCAAAAATAGGTGTGTTTGAAGATATAGCAGTCCCAACAACGGATGCAAGGTATAGGTTATAGATAAGGCAGTGCAAAGGAGGGTGGATATGTCGGAAATTAAATGTTGGAGAACAAAATGTGGTGCGAAGTGCGTTGATCGAATAACTAATGAAAGGGTAAGGGTAATCCCGTTGTTGCAGCGATTTACTCTTGTGTATTCCTCTGTGTTGCACCAAACTTTTACTTGCCATCCGGTTTATCTCCACATTGTTAATCATTCAGCCAAAATTTCATTCATCCATTTTCTTTTCCTCTAGTTTGATTTCTCTTCATTTTCCACACGTCCTCAACTTCCACTACCTATTCCTGTACTATCCCCTTTCATTCTGTTCTCGTATGCAATGTCCATCATCCATCCTTCATTCAGCCAAGTCATTCGTGTTCATTCAGCATTCAGTGAAGACTTTACAAGTCGGTTTAATTCTTGAAGACTTTTCAGACCTACCTATAATACGTCTGGGATGTGTTGAGAGAGAGAGAGAGAGAGAGAGAGAGAGAGAGAGAGAGAGAGAGAGAGAGAGAGAGAGAGAGAGAGAGAGAGAGAGAGAGAGAGAGAGAGAGCAGGGGGACGGAGAGGGGGGAGAGAGAGGGGAGGAGAGAGAGAGAGAGAGAGAGGGAGAGGGGGAGAGAGAGCAACTCGCACCAACATTCCTGGGTGTTTTCCTCCATCATTACACTCCGGCCATCGCGCACATGGGGTTCGAACCCTGGACCACATCCGGTGAGAGGGCAGGAGTATATCTCCCCCCCCCCAACCCCCCCATCATGCTTGGCGAACGAAGTTACCTCCCACCACCTCTTCCTACGACCCTCTCCCACCTACACGGCCAACACCCCTCTCCTCACCTCCCAGATACGCCACTGGAGGCCCCCTCACCTCACCACACACGCCCCCCCACCTCACCACACCCCTCCCTATGACGCCTCATATCACTCTACACTTCCCCCGATGCTGCATATCACTGTACTACATTATCATACCAATATGTTACAGTCGTACATTACGGGGTAACAATCGAAGACCATCGTGTTACAGACGTACATCATTGTGTTGCAGTCGTATACCATTGTGTTAGTCGTACTCTACTGTGCAACAGTTATACAACTTTGTGTTGCAGTCGTACATCATTGTGTTGCAGTGATATAACAGTCGTAAATATTGTGTTACGGTCGCACACTATTGTGTTACGGTCGCACACTATTGTGTTACGGTCGTACACTATTGTGTTACGGTTCTACACCAATGTTAGTCGTATACTTTTGTGTTACAGTCGTACGTCATTGTGTAACAGTCGCACACTATTGTGTTACAGTCGTGCAACACTGTCGTAAAACTGTGTAACATTGTATAACAGTCATACATGATTGTGTTACAATCTTACACTATTGTGTTACAGTAGTACATCATTGTGTTATGGTCGCATACAATTGCGTTATTGTAGTACATCACTGTTACAGTTGTATAACACTGTCTTACAACACATCCCCATAGATGTCTCAGCCAATACTCGACCTTACTGTACTGTATTTATCTATATTGCTATACTCTAACGTTTTCTATAGCATGTAGCACTGCAGAGGAAACTGTAGAAATGGCTAGAAAAGGTTGGTTAGTTTTCTATAAAAGGTCGTATCTGCATGGCAATGAGATGTTGCAGTACAGACAAAAATGCTGTATACATGTGATATTCAGGAATGATACACTGTGTATACTGGAGATGTACACAATATTGTGTATACTGGAGATGTACACAATATTGTGTATACTGGAGATGTACACAATATTGTGTATACTGGAGATGTACACAATATTGTGTATACTGGACACGTAAACAATATTGTGTATACTGGACACGTAAACAATATTGTGCATACTGGACACGTAAACAATATTGTGTATACTGGAGACGTAAACAAAATTGTGTATACTGGAGATATAAACAATATTGTGTATACTGAAGACGTAAACAATATTGTGTATACTGAAGACGTAAACAATATTGTGTATACTGAAGAGGTAAACAATATTGTGTATACTGAAGACGTAAACAATATTGTGTATACTGAAGACGTAAACAATATTGTGTATACTGAAGACGTAAACAATATTGTGTATACTGAAGACGTAAACAATATTGTGTATACTGAAGACGTAAACAATATCATGTATTTCACTGCAGTACCGTGAGTTACGATTACGTTGATCAGGGAACAGCTTGTTACCATTACTTTAGTTACGACGACTGTGTTGGTTTTGACTCCGTTCGTTTACGACACCGTTAGGTATGTCGCCCTTACTTACGATTCCGTTAGTTTTGGCTCCGTTGGTTTACGACACCGTTAGTTATGACGCCCTTGGTTACGATTCCGGTATTTACTACAGTTAGTTATGACACCTATAGTTACAACTCCGTTAGTTACTACAGTATTAGTTATGACGCCCATAGTTGCGACTCCATTAGTTACGACGCAATTACGATACGTTAGTTCGGTCCTCATTTACAACGCGTTACTTACGACTCTGTTGATTATGGTACCATTAGTTATGACGCCTTTCGTTACGGCTCCGTTAGGTATCACTTCGTTAGTTATATTTCAGATCCCGTTAGTTATTACGTTGCTTTGACACTGTGAACTACGACGGTGTTAGTTATGTCTTCGTTAGTTTCGAGATAAATGAAGGAAGTCTCGATTCCCACACTTCTTTCCACTTCATTCTTCCTTTTTTTTTTTTTCATTTCTCGCTTTCGTTTATTCCTTCATAAGTTTTTCCATAACGCATACTAAATGAATGAAGACAACACAATTCGAAAGATTAGGAAAATCCTTCACGTCTGCCTTTCTAACATCGGCCAAAGGTCTCCCAGAAAACGTGAGAATCTAATGGCCACCTGGCTCCCCGAGGGTCAAGTCACTCTCTTATTTATCCGTAATGAAGGAATTTCTACCAATAGAAAGAATGATTCGTTCCCAGGGTGTTGACCTTCACAATGATGTGACAGTTTGATTAACATAGGTCATGGGTTTGAAATGATACAGTAACTAACGTAACGTAACTTATATATATATATATATATATATATATATATATATATATATATATATATATATATATATATATATATATATATATATATGTATGTATATATATGTGTGTGTGTGTATGTGTGTGTGTGTGTGTGTGTGGAGGGGGGTCTGCAGTCGTAGGACCCCAGTTCTCATCCTTCCATCTCAATCATAAGAACTTTTATAAAGTTTTCAGTGTACTTGTGTTCACCTGATCTTCCCTTGGCTTGTTCCGCGTGTCCACAACTCTCTAGCTGAAGAAATGCTTCCTCACGTCCCACCGTACGCTCGACTCCCTCTCATTCTGACTCTCTTACGTCTCAAAACGAAGAATGGTATCACTAGCGTTGTCATGGTTTCCCCTTATGGTTATTATGTCTCTCCTTAAACCATCTTTCTTCCAAGGGTGGCACTTCGAGAGCCTTCCGCCATCCGTGAACTCGTGCCACTTCGACTACCATTCTTGGTGCGTTTCATAAGAATGAGATAAGGAGACCAGACTGTTGCGCCATATTCCATCTTTAGTCGACTGTACGCCAGTTTCTTTTTCACGCTGACCAAAATATAGTTCACCTCCCTCACGACTGTCCGCACGCCATGATCTGTTGACAAGTTTATCGTGTCAACTCCCTGGTTACTGTTTTTCAGAGAACGACTCTGGCAATTTGTTTCCTCCAGTGTGATAACAACACGTTGGTCTGATTGATCCATTTCCTCTCTTCATGACCGAGCATTTTTCCATTTTTCCAGGTTTCATCGGTCATTTTCCAAACCACTACCGCAGTTTTTACTGGTCTTTTATTTTCTGCAGTATTCTAAAGTTCCTGTTCCTCTGAACTCCTACCATGATTTTGACATCATCAGCAAACACATTCACGTATGATTCTTCCTCGTTTGATGTGTCTTTTGCAATCGGTCAGATGTCGCGACGGTCCCAACACTGAACCCTGAGGGACTCCCCACTTGTCACCCCAGGCCCAGCATGACAAGTCGCCCTCAACATATGCTCTCTGCCCCATCCCAGTTAGGTATCTGTCAGTCCATCTGATCAGCCTACCCTCTGTCCCCTAGCTTGGTCGTCTACCTTTATCATCAGTCTTCTGTGGGAACACTATCTAAGGCCCTGTGTGTGTGTGTGTGTGTGTGTGTGTGTGTGGGTATGTGTATTTTGTGCGTTACGGTGAAAGTTTTACACTTGTGTTGCCCCGTCTCTTAACCTTGTATATATATGTGTCATGTCTTGTTCTACAACAGGTGAGACTAGTAAGGTTATCTTTCTATTTTGCACAGACAAGGTGTCGTCTGTTTTGAGATCTTTATTTCATATCTAATGATAATGTTATACTGGTTCCCTTAAATGATCTTGTTTTCGTTGTTATAGTTTGTGTTCTTGTGGTTGTTATTGATGGTGTACTTGTTATTGATGGTGTTATTGCAGTTGATATCGGTCTACTAGTTGTTATCAATGGTGTTACTTTGGTTGTTAGTGATAGTGTGTTTCTTGATAGTGATAGTCTTTTAGAAGTAGTTATTGATGAGAATTGGTTGTTATTGATTGTGTTATTGTAGTTGTTATTGATGGTGTGCTTGTTTCTATCTGTGATGTTATTGTAGTTGGTATTGATGGTGTGCTTGTTTCTATCTGTGATGTTATTGTGGTTGTTATTGATTGTGTGCTTGTTTCTATCAATGATGTTAATGTAGTTGTTATTGATGGTGTGCTTGTTTCTATCTGTGATGTTATTGTGGTTATTGATTGTGCTTTCTGTTGTTAAGTGTTATGGTAGTTATTGATATGGTTGTAATTAATGGTGTTATCGTGGTTCTTGTTGATAGTGTGCTCGTTGTTATTCATGGTGTTATTGTGGTTGTTATTGATGGTGTGTTCGTTGTTAATGATAGTGTTATTGTGTTATTGAATATTTTTTTTATAGTTATTGATGTGTGGTTATCAATGGTGTTATTAAGGTTGTTATTGATGTCATTGTGGTTGTTATTGATGATATTCTTGCAATTATTGTTGATGGTGTGGTTGTTGTTATTGATGGTGTTCTTGTGGTTTTATTGATGTTCTTGTCATTATCATTGGTGTTCTTTCATTATTGATGATATCCTTGTTATTGTTGCTTATGTTTATATTCGTTAAAATGTTCTTGTGGCTGCTATTGACTCCGTCTCTAAGGAAGGAACATATAACATGCACACATTAATGTGTACAAAATAACATTTAGTCTAGACCTTGGAGAAAATTGAAACCATTTTCTATGTAGTCCAATGGAAACCATTTTCTATGTAGTCCAATGGAAACCATTTTCTATGTAACTACCACCACTGCTGCTATTATCACTATGAATATTGCTACTACTACTACTACTGCTGCTATTATTACTTTAAATATTGCTACTACTGCTACTTTTACTGCTAGACACTTGGCCTGTCTTTACACGAATCCTACAGCAAACACTCGGTTCCCCATAACAGACATCTGGGAACGTCATCTTCCCCCTTCCTCACAACATCTACTTTCCACTGTGGCCGCATGGAGACGCCCCTCAAGTCTGGCGAACAGAGGCAGGTGGCCGAGGGCAAGACAGAACTACCGACGAGAGCCTATCGAACTCCAGCACCTACCTATCTTCGGTCCCTCAACAAATTCTTCCAGCTAGGCTGATGTATTCCAAGCCATACAGACTAGGCTGGTGTATTCCAAGCCATACAGACTAGGCTGGTGTATTCCAAGCCATACAGTCTACGTTGGTGTATTCCAAGCTATACAGACTAGGCTGGTGTATTCCAAGCCATACAGTCTACGTTGGTGTATTCCAAGCCATACAGACTAGGCTGGTGTATTCCAAGCCATACAGTCTACGTTGGTGTATTCCAAGCCATACAGACTAGGCTGGTGTATTCCAAGCCATACAGTCTACGTTGGTGTATTCCAAGCCATACAGTCTACGTTGGTGTATTCCAAGCTATACAGACTAGGCTGGTGTATTCCAAGCCATACAGTCTACGTTGGTGTATTCCAAGCTATACAGACTAGGCTGGTGTATTCCAAGCTATACAGACTAGGCTGGTGTATTCCAAGCCATACAGACTAGGCTGGTGTATTCCAAGCCATACAGTCTACGTTGGTGTATTCCAAGCTATACAGACTAGGCTGGTGTGTTCCAAGCTATACAGACTAGGCTGGTGTATTCCAAGCCATACATTCTACGTTGGTGTATTCCAAGCTATACAGACTAGGCTGGTGTATTCCAAGCTATACAGACTAGGCTGGTGTATTCCAAGCCATACAGTCTACGTTGGTGTATTCCAAGCTATACAGACTAGGCTGGTGTATTCCAAGCTATACAGACTACGTTGGTGTATTCCAAGCTATACAGACTAGGCTGGTGTATTCCAAGCTATACAGACTAGGTTGGTGTATTCCAAGCTATGCAGACTAGGTTGGTGTATTCCAAGCTATACAGACTAGGCTGCTGTATTCCAAGCGATACAGTAACTGAAACTTAAGACACAGTTGCTATTATCGCATATATAATCAATGCTGCTATTGACAGTAACCTTTACAAGCTTTCCAACATCTGTATATCTGTGAAGTCAGGAAAGATCGGAATACCTAGAACTAAAGATGAATATGATCTTGAATACCTGGAAGGTCATTATGAGGCTCTGTTCCAGCCGTGGTATCTCTAGCTATAACATCACTACCCTACAAATATATAACCATGTTGGAGAGCCGTACATCATGCGGTCGCTGATGTATTTGTCCTAAATCGATGGCACGCAGACGTGAGGGTGTGTTGACGTCTTTCGATCTTCTCCTCACACCACTCACAAGCCTCTCCTCACTCACCCCTTAGCTGACGTGCATCTTGCCTCCCCCCCATCACCGACCAGTCCCTCACCGCTCACCGTCGCCAGTCGCCGCTCCATTTGAGACCAATTTTGCCTCTTCCGTAACCACTTGACCAGGGACCACACCCTTTCCTTCCCCTCCTCCTCCCGTCACCACCATCCATTTACCACTCTCTCATTCCCTGCACAGCTTTCCCTCCCGGCTATCTGGTCCAGGTTACATAACAAGTAGGGGTGTGTATGTGTATGTCCTCGGGTGAGGAACCAATTAACAGGTAAGCTAAGAGTGGTGGCGCCATTCCCCCCGCATCATCCAGACTGGGAGGCAGATGGCTGCTACTTGTCTGAGGCAAGCCAAGGCTGTGTTGAAACTCTGCGATGAAGTTCTGTGAGGAGAGAGGGAAGGACTAGGGTAGATGGCACGGTGAGCAGTCTGGCATATAGAAAATACGAATAGCAGCATAAGCATCGAACACGCTTGGTTCTCAAGGAGCATCGAAGCTTTGAGTTACCACTTGATCTTCAGTACAGACACAGAGCATTTCTTAACGAAGAGAAGTGCCTCTCTACTAAATCGAGCACAGCGTCTCTACACATAGAGGGTAGGACTCCATTTCCCTACTGGATAAATAGGGCATTACACACACACACACACACACACACACACAACACACAATGTGAGGGAAAGATAGATACGGTCCCAAGTATAAATCGTCAAGAAACCATCTCCCGGGAAAGCTATCCCATACTGTCTTCTTTATCTCCACTTTACCTTCCCTTTTCATCCTTTGTTTTCTCCTCCAAATGATCCAGTAAAAATAAAGTAATTAGTTAAGTTACTGATAACAATGGTGTAGGGCAAAGACGGCTCCATCTCTGGCCACCAGGATGTGGACACACATTGTAACTCGCGCGGGAATCACAATAGCTGACCAAGCAAGATGCGTCGGGGTGTTCGATGTGAACATTATGTTTAAGACGCGCCTTCTGTAAGGCTCGGAACGTTACCAGAACATCAATGTTGCCATGGGGGGCAGGAACATTAAACGTACGCCTGGTGTGGTGTGTTCATAACACCCAAGTCATGACTGTAGCTAGTAATGCACAGTTATCATATCGCTGTCATGATATGTAATACAATGGTGATGGAATAGGTGCATTTTTTTTTTATACATTCGATGTATGTACATTAAACACCCTCCTACTCTCTCTCTCTCTCTCTCTCTCTCTCTCTCTCTCTCTCTCTCTCTCTCTCTCTCTCTCTCTCTCTCTCTCTCTCTCTCTCTCTCTATCTATCTATCTATCTATCTATCTCTCATATATATATCAGACTCTCGTGTACAGACATACGGCCGCAGAGGTGGTCACACAGACGTGCTTCTGGCTAAAGAGACAGACGTGTACATACGAGCCTGGGAACCTCGTGTCTACTTCCCCCGTGTAACCTCCAGTAATTATTGTACTTCGTGTGACCTCTTCAGTCCTCTCAGTCTAGACATGCCAGCCGGTGCTGTCTTAGAACACTAGCGGAAACTTGAAACACCTGCAACATGGTGGACCCTCGGAACACAGTTGCTTGTGTCACAAATGTATGAAATTTGTCGTAGTCATTATAAATCTAAGTTTCAAATCATCTTTAGTTGCCTTGGGACATTTATTGAACACTGGATTACACTAGTGGAGAAGTGGTAACACCCATCTTTCCTGCTGTTTTGGAAACATGTTTGTAGCCATGGAAGACGAATGGAAATTCGAAACGCTTCAGTATGTAGCTTCGGAACACTGTCTTGGAACTGTCTCACACTACCTGGAGCCTTGGGTAAAACTCATCCCCACATCATCATCCATGATATAGTATCATCATCATCATCCGTGAGATAGTGTCATCATATCACTATCATTTGAGAACCTGTGTCATTGCACTATCATGCGTAAGGGAGTGACTTTACGTCATCATCATCATCCGTAAGCTGGTATCATTACGTCACCATCATCCATGAGCTGGTATCATCACGTCATCATCATCCGTGAGCTGGTATCAACACGTCATCATTATCCGTGAGCTGGTATCATCACGTCATCATCATCCGTGAGCTGGTATCATCACGTCATCATCATCCGTGAGCTGGTATCATCACGTCATCATCATACGTAAGCTGGTATCATCACGTCATCATCATCCGTGAGCTGGTATCATCACATCATCATCATCCGTGAGCTGGTATCATCACGTCATCATCATCCGTGAGCTGGTATCATCACGTCATCATCATCCGTGAGCTGGTATCATCACGTCATCATCATACGTGAGCTTATGCCATCGTCTGACATTCGTGATTCGTCTCGTGTCCATCGGTCGTCTGCACATTCGTTTCCAAATACGTCTTGTCTCACCTGGGTCTTGGAGCTGGTTCTTCCTACGAACTCAGTCCAGAATCTTTTGAAACACTTGGAAAATTGAAGTCAACTACTGCTGCTGCTCCTCGAACTTTGGAACATTATGTTGTAAACTTCTAAGCCTGGTAGAGCCTTAGAATGAATTACGAAACTTTTATCAAACCCACAATAGAAGCCGTCTTCCGTCTGCCGCATAACTGGGTACCAGTGTAGTGCCTCAGGGAAGTGTAAACACAAAGAAACCTGCCTAAGATTTCTCTTCGTCGGAAGGATCGAACTTGGAGCACTCGTACTGATGAGATAAGGGCACTCACGGAGCCTCCTGCTTCACTATCCTGTCTCCATCTATAGTGGTGGGTGGGGAGGAGCCTTCTGCTTTACTATCCTGTCTCCATCTATAGTGGTGGGTGGGGAGGAGCCTTCTGCTTCACTATCCTGTCTCCATCTATAGTGGTGGGTGGGGAGGAGCCTTCTGCTTCACTATCCTGTCTCCTTCTATGGTGGTAGGTGGGGAGGAGCCTTCTGCTTTACTAACCCGTCTCCATCTATAGTGGTGGGTGGGGAGGAGCCTTCTTTTTCACTGTCTTGTTTCCATCAATTGTCGTGGGCGATGTACTTTACCATCCTGTCTCCATCTACAGAGAATATGACCATAAGCTACTAGTACTGTTTCCACCAGGTAACCTGTCCTTCCAGTGTACTCCCACCTACCTTTTCACGTGGCTCTGTAGCAGCGGTAGATTATAAACGACTGAATTTCCGTAGAGAATCATCTAAAGATTCGGCACCGGGTAGTTCGAACCTCTGGTTTATGAAATGAACCACTTTCTCAGAGGGAGTGTGTGTGTGTGTGTGTGTGTGTGTGTGTGTGTGTGTGTGTTATTGCTACAGAGGCTCAGTACTTGATGGTGGGAAACTTTGGCTTCTAAAGGTGTGTGTATGTGTGCGTGTGTGTGTGTGTGTGTGTGTGTGAGAGAGAGAGAGAGAGAGAGAGAGAGAGAGAGAGAGAGAGAGAGAGAGAGAGAGAGAGAGAGAGAGAGAGAGAAAATGTAGAGGGTAAGAGAGGTGGCGTAACTGAACTCTTATGATCACTTCTACATGACTAATTATGGGTGGAGGAGCGTCGAGCAGGTTGTTGGAGTAGATTAGCAGCTCTCACGAACCCACTGCGTTATGAAGGGTTGGAAGAAAGAACGAATGGCTTTATCTAGCCTCATTATCTTTCTTGGATTCTTTACATTAGTGATACTAGAGAATGTAAACTGAATGTGACTTTTTTTTTCATTTTCATTAGTTTGATGATGATAATAATAAAAAACATTAGTATTATCAACTATCATAACTGACGTGATTAAAATCATACGATAATGATAGTAATAATAATAATGATAAAAGTAGCAATAGTAATTATAATGATAATAATGATAATAATAGTATTAGTAAAGATATAACAGTAATAATGATACAATGATAACAGCAAAAACGAAAACCGAAAACACAACCATCAATGACTACGGAAGTATGACCACAGCAACGTACCATAACTTCCTTTGACAAATTTTCATTCAGAATAAAGAAATCAGGGAGGTCGTTATGGCATCATCGCCCGACCGACGCCCTTCGGTAAACACATCAAATTAACGTAATTACTTTCCTTTCCCTGGGATAGTGAGTACAAGACGTGTTGATAAAGAGGAGTGAACTGATTTCTGCTGATGTACTATTTTGAGTTGCGTGATGTACATAAATACAAGGGTAAGGACTTAATATGAGGATATTATACAGAGGAATCACTCAGCGGTGTTGACGATACGTGAGTCGAGTGTTTGAGAGGTAAAGTGTTATGGAAGAGAGGTGTGTCGGTATCGGGGGGCGATCGTGTAGAGATATCCACTCGATTGCTGGGGGTTGGCTAGGGCTAATCTACATGGGAACACCCTTTCTCGCGTGTTGGGCAGCGTCGTGTAGGGTGTACACAGGGAGACGGATGGCTTCCGGTGCCTAGGCGTGTCGTTGGGGTAGATCACCACGACCACTGGCGGTTGGTAAGCCTACTACTGACTACTACTACTACTACCACGGGCCTCACACCCAACCCGTCCACCCCACACTCTCTCCTCCCCCGCCACCACCTCCGCTCCAGTCCCTGGGAAGACGGACGGACCTGCAGGAAGTCCACAGCTCCGTTTCAGACTCCTCTTCACTGCTTGACACGGAAACGCCATTAAGCCCTGGCCCAAAAGCCTGCCTCTTGGTGGCTGGCCGCTGGAAGTGAGGGCAAGAGCCCGGATGTGTCTGTCGGTTCACTCCAAGCTAGACTCGCTTGTTGGGACCACATGTATTCTGTTTTCTGCCCGGTCGTGAGAGATGAAGCATGTGAAGACCTCATCTCTACTGCATTAATGTGTGTGTAGACCTTGTCTCTGCTGCATGATGTTTGTATAGACCTTGTCTCTACTGCATGACGTTTGTATAGACTTCGTCTGTCCTTCATGATGTTTGTGTAGATCCTGTCTATTGCATAATGTTTGTATTGACCCTGTCTCTACTGCATGACGTTTGTATTGATCCTGTCTCTAAAGCATGACGTTTGTATTGATCCTGTCTCTAAAGCATGACGTTTGCATTGACCCTGTCTCTACTGCATGACGTTTGTATTTATCCTGTCTCTACTGCATGACGTTTGTATTGACCCTGTCTCTACTGCATGACGTTTGTATTGACCCTGTCTCTACTGCATGACGTTTGTATTGACCCTGTCTCTACTGCATGACGTTTGTATTGACCCTGTCTCTACTGCATGACGTTTGTAGCCATGACCCAAGTCAGGAACACTTCTCTGTCACATGATGTTTAGGTTATGGCCTGAATGAAGAACTTGCTTCTTTACCTGGTTCCCAGCGTGTTCTCACGTTCGACCGGTTATTTCAGGCTTTGAAGAACAGTTCAAGTTTTGCTGCGTCAAGTCTGTTCTGAGTCTTGCACAGGGTTATCATTCCAGACTTCGACCTCATCTGTCTTAACGTGAGTAATTCCTCTGCCTCTGGCCTCTCCCTAGTACAGTCTTTGTTGCCTTCTTTTGAACCTTCTCCAGCAGATTAGTGTCTACCTTCAAAAGGGTGACCAGACTGGCGCTACACTCTCTAATTTGAGGCAGATACATGATGTAAATCCTTTTTTCTTTTTTTTTTTTTCTTTTTCCATACATGGTCGTCATTTCCCGGGTAAGCGAGGTAGCGTTAAGAACAGATGACTGAGTCTTAGGAGGGGAAAATTCCTCACTTGGTTCCTTGATCTTTTCCTTAATTTGGAATGTAATACAGGGAGGAAGGATCTGCAGCCAACCTCTGCTCCTGCCCCTTTTTAGTCGCCTTCTACGACGCGCAGGGAATACGTGTGCAGTATTCTTCATCTCCTCACCTTCCTGCACCAGAGCCATGGAAACCTTGCCTCTGTCACCTCACCTCGCCTCACCTCGTCTACTAAGACCCTCATCCTGAACAACACGCGGGAAGCAGCCGACCCTGAGCTACATCACCTCTGGACTTGCTCAGTGACGCGTTGTGTTGTTCCTCATGTTCCCCTGCCCCTCCCACAGTCCTCACCATTACCAGTGTGATTCAACGCCTAACTAGACTACCCGTTAAATGTCTTTAGGTTTGGTATCACCATTACCAATGTGATTCGACGCCTAACTAGAGCACCCGCTAAATGTCTTTATATTTGGTATTAACCTCCCCTCCCCATCCTATTCTCCTTAGGTTATGCTAGGATAGGTTACGGGTAAATTTGAGTGAGACCCTGGGAGCGGAAGATGTGTCCTGGTAATGGAGGCGTGACCTGGGGTGGAAGGGTAAGCTAAGAGTGACAGAGTGGCTTGTGGTATGGAAATGTGATACCTCTGGAGTAAGACTGGAGCCTGGGGATAGAAGTGTGACCTGGCTGTGAAAATGTGATATGAGGAAAAGTACGACTTGAATGTGAAAATGTGCCCTGGAAGAGGACGCGTGACCTGGGAGTGGAAATATGAACTTAGAGAGGAAGTGTGGGTGAGTGGGAGTGTATCTTGCGTGTGGAAGTGTGACCGGGAAGTGGAAGTAGGACCTGAGAGAAGACGTATGATCTGAGGGTGAAAGTGTGAGTATGGCAGAAGTATGACCAAGGAGTGGACGTTTGACCTGGAGGAAGACGTGTGACCTGGCAGTGTGACCTAGAAGACATATGACCTGGTAGTTAACGCGTTAACACCTTTGTTGAAACCCTATACACTAACTGCGAGAGCCTCGCGAATACTATAAGTCAGCTGATAAACAAACAAAACAGAAAATTAGATGTGTGTGTGTGTGTGTGAGAGAGAGAGAGAGAGAGAGAGAGAGAGAGAGAGAGAGAGAGAGAGAGAGAGAGAGAGAGAGAGAGAATCTACCTCCCCAAGTTCTTCCTAGAGGTCTTAAGTGTACTTTTTGAAAGAATTATGAACCTAGTATTAAGAGGACACATTTAGAAATCAATTTGCCTTCCGGGGAGGCAAAGACACCACCTCAGCAATCGCGATAGCGGCAGGAAAAAAAAAAAGTAGATGTCTCCAGAGTAGGCGGAGTAAATTGTACAACTAGACAATGAGACGTAAGCAATATGAATTACTTCAATTAGGCAGGCCTGAGATCAAAGAAAGACTGCGATGTTAACTTTCGAGACCAACTCGCCGCAGAAATCATCATCAGCTCTGCAGCGTCACCCAAACTTCATTTTGTTAAGAGGGATACCACAGGGCAGCGTCCTGTCACCAACAACTATTCACAACTCGCACAGATGACATACCCCCGTCAGTTGGTGCCACGAGTATGAACATTTATGCCGATAACGTCACTCGAACAGCCTTCTCGAACGACTCACACTCACAACATACTCATTTAGTACAGTCGGAGGCAACCAGACTAAACACACTCAAAATGGAGTGCACTAAATGTAAACAAAATTACTGTAGTGGCGTCGGGAAGAATAAAACGCAACGTAACACGATAGTACATAAAAAGAGCTGCAGAACCCTGGGCTACACACTCGCATTAAAAGAGTATGAGAGTGGATCATATCAGCAAGAGATCCGCTCAAGGAAAAAAAGCGGCCTTTACCACTCTACATAGATTCTGGCACCTTCCTGAGACCGAGAAATTACACACAGTCAAGGCCATGATTATCACCTGTTTATAATCACTTCTACCAACGTTCCTCACCTCCAAATCGCGCATGCTGGAGTTGCAAAGGAAACAAAATAAGGCTCTTCGATTCGTCGCAAATGAAGAACGGCCCGACATTGAAGACACCGTAGAACTGTACGAACGATTAAATAGTAAACCAATTGATTCATACCTGAAGAAATGCAGGCCAGAAAGTATGTCGAAGACCTGAAGACAACGATGATACAAACTACAGACAAATCCAAGACCTTAGCAACAGTACAAACACTGTAACACCCTTGGTTGGTTGGCCCTGGAAGCCTCAGAACACTCAGGAAGGCTCCAGTCATCATCATCCATCGATCTACGTAGTGAACAATGCCTAGCTTAGCTAAGTGAGTCACCTTCATATAACCAACACGAATACATACACACTCAGACTACCGCAGGTATACTATCTAGGCACCACAAACACTCCTCCGGGTAACCACCAACTTGCATTACAAGCTGCACCACACAGCTGTACACATTTTACTATTCCTCTCCATTTTAAACTATCCCTTCCCCTCTCCCGCCTCTGTTTTCTCTCCTGTCATCACCGTATGAGAGAGAGAGAGAGAGAGAGAGAGAGAGAGAGAGAGAGAGAGAGAGAGAGAGAGACTCTATCTCTACAAAGCTTAAAGAACAATGCGGTCTGTCATGTGTACGTATTTCATTTTGTACGTGTGTATTTATCTATGTACGTGTGTGTGTGTGTGTGTGTGTGTGTGTGTGTATGTGTGTGTGTGTAGCTTCAGATGCAGGAAGCGGTGCCCTCCTCCAGCGGAGCCTCTTGTGATACCTTCCTTAACGTCTTCCTCCTTCGGAAAGTTCAAGACGACAGCATTGCCACCAACCCACACACACGTAGCCCAGCTGTCGTAGGACCGCTTACATCCTTCCACGAGGCTCTGGTTCCCTTCTGTGGCATCCGTATCCTTCAGGACTCTTCCAATCCCTGTCTCGTGAGGGAAGGTTGGAGAAGGCTTATGTTCAGGGGAGCAATATGCCTCCAACATGGGGAGTTTTATGGCGACACTGGCGCGCACGGAGCGAGGATGATAAATACCTGAGTTACGTCTCCAGTGGGAACCTGAGGAAAACGGGGGAGGGGTTCGTCGAGGGTCACCGACTCCCCATTTTCTGTGGTAGCGTGACGCTGTGACCGACCGTCTCTCCCCGTGATCGCTGCGACGTGAGCAGCCCAGGGAGGCGCGGAGGGAAGGAGTGGGGATGGGTAGGTGGTGGTGGTGGTGGAGGAGGGAAAGGGAGGGAAGTGGGGGGGGAGGCTAGCTACTCCGTTCTTAGGGGAGTAGGTGATGGTGGAGGGGAGGCCAATGACTATATCACACACACACACACACACACACACACACACATCTTACATTTTCAAAGAAAAGATGGAATGTGCACTCCATCAAGAGCGGAGAATGCGAACGGAGCGATCGGTAACTTAATCGTTCGTGTTTAAGGAAAAGGACAAAATCAATGCCACGAAACGCACGGTAAACGTTGGGTAGACGTGTCACATTGCGAGTCCTGCAAGATAGCCTGAAGTAGCCATAGAGGTGGCATATGGAAACCAGACGTAGCGTAGAGTGACAGATATGGACGGGAAAACGTGTGTTGGGAAGAACAAGTACAGGATCAGGAGCAGTTCATTTCCTGTGTGTTGCATGACTCCCGCAGGAGGGCGGTAATTGCTCCCTCCTCACGGAGAGGCCCTGGACCCTACCACAAAAAAAGAAAGAGACTCTGGAGGAGAGGGTAGTGAGCGGAACGAGGATGGGAGAGGGAGTGAGTGAGAGAGGAAATATACGGAGGCAGTTAGGTAGATGGATACGGTTACCAGACCACGAAGTGGAGGTGAGAGTACAATAAATGGAGGCAGGTATAAGGCAGTGCCTACGACACGGGGTTTCGTACCTGAGGGTCAGGGCTGGAGAGAGAGAGAGAGAGAGAGAGAGAGAGAGAGGGAGAGAGAGAGAGAGAGAGAGAGAGAGAGAGAGAGAGAGAGAGAGAGAGAGAGAGAGAGAGAGAGAGAGAGAGAGAGAGATTACCTACCTATCACGAAATATTGTTATAAGGGACGGCTTGAGCGTAAGACTCGACGTATAAAGTTACACAGATACACAGACCACACAGACCCAAGGTCCAAGCGAGGTAGGTGGTTGGGCCTTAACATAGAGAAAAACAAAACTTACAGTCTCGTTAAAAGTAATGAAATAAAGAATAGCAAAGCAATTGCTCTCTCCCTACTCTTCACTCCTTCCGGTAACACGCCGGACGTAAAAGAGGAGGAAAAAACTCGCAGGATTAATGAGCTTGAAGGAAATATTCATAGGAAAGTCAAAAGGTAGAGTGAACATGAATATGTCATGCATCCAATCACCAATGACATGCATCCCTTCACTTTTTGTTCATAAAGGCAATAGTAAGGATAAACTTGAGGTCCAACCTCTCGATTCGCCATGTTTGTATCATTCCTGATATTGAAGAATAAGACAACGGCTCTTACATACTCCCTCATAGCAGGTGATATAGGTTAATCGGTGTAGGTATATCATCGCAGCATGGTCAGGGAGAGAGCGGTGGTTGAGAAGGCAGCATGATATACCACTACGTTATGATGATTCAATAAATTATTCAGCACCGGAGGTGACAAGCGAAGATCAAGTCTAACTTTGAAGATAATAGGGATGTTGCTCTGAGCATCATTTTTGGCAGCTTAATGACGCATCAATAATGTTCGTAAAGAAATATTTCGCACAGTCCAGATAACTCGGTGACCTCTAAGTTTTATCCCATTTACTCTGGTTGGTAGTGCTGGCGCTACTGTAAAGAGATTTCCAATGTCGACGTTGTTGAATACTTTAAGTACTTTAAAACACTAACGGTTTGCTTCGGAGACGCCTCTTGCTTAGGGAGAACAAGTTGAATTCACGGGATTTGTACTCAAATGGTCTGTTACGCATGGAAGGAATCAGTAACGCTGCTCTTCGCTGCGCTGCTTCCAATGTAAGAATATCCTTGCTTAAGAGGGCGCCCAAAACTGCGCTAAACATTCGAGGTGTGGTCTAACTAGACTTAGATATAGTGGCAATATCACATCCTTGCTTTTGTATAAACATTTTCTACTCGCTTTCTTGGCAGCTTCAATGCTGGGAGAATTTACAGCTGTTGGATACAGTGACTCCTAATTCATCTCACCAGGGGTGTCCTTTATCTTGTGGCCCATCTGTTCGTAATCGAATTTTTTGATGAGGAATTCCAACCTGCAACAGCTGACATTTACTGACGTTAAATGGCATTGACCATTCTCTAGATCATTGAGCAGTTTTATCTAGTTCCCCTCGTAATCGAAGCCAATCTTCTTCAGTTAATATGGCACTGCCGATCATTGTGTCACCTGTAAATTCAGGCACTGAGTTATTTAGCCCTACGTCAATGTCGTTAGTATAAATGATGAAAAGTATAGATCCAAGTATGGATCCCTGGGGGACTCCACCAGTAACGAGTGACTACGGCAATGATTCCATATTTATTACGACTCTCTTCGCGTAACCAGGGTTCTGTCCGATTTCCTATGCAACAGTTATTCGAGTAAACTGATGTGGTATGAATCTCGAACCACCGTCCTTTGCCCAAAAACTGAATAAAGTCGTACAGGAAGGCTGTCATGAGTCTCGTCATACGGGGAGCTGTCATGGACATGTCATTTCGGGGAGGCTGTCATGGATCACCTCACACATACAGCATGTCATACGATGAGATCGTATATGCTTCGCAGCTGACTGTTGAAATTCTCAGTTGCCTGTGCCACAGAGAGAGAGAAAGATCGACTGGAGTTGCTGAGTAGGTTATCTGAGGGATGGTGTTTCTGCTGCCAGGAGAGAGAGAGAGAGAGAGAGAGAGAGAGAGAGAGAGAGAGAGAGAGAGAGAGAGAGAGAGAGAGAGAGAGAGAGAGAGAGAGAGAGAGCTGATGAGGTCTTAAAAACCCTTTGTTGCTGCAGGTGAGACGTGAGAGGGTTCAAGGGAGGTCCTACCCTCTCCAAGGACAAACAAAGAGCTCAGAAAGGATTTATGAAAACAGTGGCAGGCGATGAGGTTCAAGGAAAGTTTATACTTAACATATAGATCACAACAGAAAAAAAAGACTTTCATCTTATAGCGTTTGTGTTTACCATGAGACATAACACTCTCATTAACGTAACAGTTAAGCTAAGACTTCCATGACGTGGAAACCAACATGTACACTAAATCATGACTACACTTACTACGTTTATATTACATGTAAACTCACCCTGCCATGACACGAAAACTCGCACTGTAGTGACACATGTATACAAAAGAGCAAGCAAAGTTTTCGTGTTTGTATGTAATTGTAGACTTCCTACATTAGCATTTCCTTTTCTGTTTTCTATTATTCATTTCTATAACGGGAGTCGTATAGTTAAGAGTATATGGCATTTGTTCTTGTGTTGTTGGGGTAACATTGAGAGAGAGAGAGAGAGAGAGAGAGAGAGAGATTAAATCGAGTGAACTACTGTGGATGAATCTCGAACAACCGTCCTCCGAGCAAAGATCACTTTATAGTCATTAACACGTCATATGGGGAGGCTGGTATGGCTCACGTCATACATACAACAGAACATGCGACGAAAACGTATGTGCCCCACAGCTGCCCGTACTGAATGTTCAAATTCTCGGTCGCTTGAGCTATCTTACTGTCTGTCTTGACCTAGACGTGACTGGCTTACTGTATAGCTGGTTCATGGTAGAGAAAAATAGGGACTTCATACTGTCGGTTATATATTTTTGATTGACCATTCAAGAACTCTTTTAAAGTAAATAAACCTGTTTTCTGTAATAATTGAATGAAGATTCAGTTTACACTGTAGAGTCTTAACTAAGCGACCACTTCATATAATTAGGCTACACACACACACACACACACACACACACACACACACACACACACACACACTCACACACACACACACACACACACACACAGGGCCACAATAACTCCTGAATTTCTTATTGGTATTATAAGTTGACGTTTACAGTGGGGTTAGAATCAACTGTCTTGCGATGCTGTTATTCTTCAGTGGCAGAGTTACAATTCAGTGACAGCGTTACCTTTCATTGACAATGTTACGAGGCAATGACAGTGTTACCATTAGTAACAATGTTACCCTCCGGTGTTACCGTTAAGCGACAGTGTAACAGTTTAGTGACACTGGTAGTACCTTCTAGTGACAGTGTTACCATCCACTAACAGAGCTGCCGTCCAGTGCCAGTGTCACTATCCAGTGATAGATAACGTTACCGTCCAGTGCCAGTGTTACTATCCAGTGATAGATAACGTTACCGTCCAGTGTCAGTGTTACTATCCATTGATAGATAACGTTACCGTCTAGTGTCAGTGTTACTATCCAGTGATAGATAACGTTACCGTCCAGTGCCAGTGTTACCATCCAGTGATAGGTAACGTTACCGTCCAGTGTCAGTGTTACCATCCAGTGATAGTGTTACCGTCCATGACAGTGTTACTGTTAAGTATCAGTATTACCGTCAAAGGATTGTTACCGTCAAATGACAGTGATCACCGTCCAATGACAGTCTTACCGTCCAATTACAGTGTTACCGTTAAGTGACATTCTCACCTGCCAGTGACATTGTTACCGTCCAGTGACAGTGTTACCGTCCAGTGACAGAGTTACCGTCCAGTGACAGTGTTACCGTCTAGTGACGGTGTTACTGTTCAGTGACAGAGTTACCGTCCAGTGACAGTGTTACCGTCCAGTGACAGAGTTACCGTCCAGTGACAGAGTTACCGTCCAGTGACAGTGTTACCGTCCAGTGATAGAGTTACCGTCCAGTGATAGAGTTACAGTCCAGTGGCAGTGTTACCGTCCAGTGATAGAGTTACAGTCCAGTGGCAGTGTTACCGTCTAGTGACGGTGTTACTGTTCAGTGACAGAGGTACCGTCCAGTGACAGTGTTACCGTCCAGTGACAGAGTTACCGTCCAGTGACAGAGTTACCGTCCAGTGACAGTGTTACCGTCCAGTGACAGAGTTACCGTCCAGTGAAGGTGTTACCATCCAGTGACAGAGTTACCGTTCAGTGCCGGCATTCGACAGGCCATCATCACCACCACAGAGAGGAGCCGCGAGAGACCCACAGGGAGCGCTGACTTGGGCGTCGGGGTCTCCATGGGTCGAAGCTCTCCTGCAGGGGGAACGCCCGTAACACCTCCTATACTTCCTCCTCCTCCTCCTTCAGGAGCAGGAAATTCCCCACAACCCGTACTCCTGACGGACGCCACCACACTCGCTCACCTTACGAGTCCTACCGGATATTAGAGACACTGGAGTTAAGAGAGGTCGTTTCCTGGATATTAGAAACATGTTAAATTATCCGCCTCTGAGGAACTGGGAGTCATGTTCAGATACCTCCCCTCTGAACTGTTGCTTCGATTACACGAAGGATTTATTCGTCCTTGTGTGGAGTATTGTTCTTATAACTGGAGGAGAGGCTCTTATTCTTACCTGCTGACTGCACAGAGTCGAGTCTAAGATAATCCGACTCTTCGACTCTCCCAGCCTGACCTCAAAACTTTGCTCCCTCGTTATTATGATGTAGTATTGTTTCAGCTTCCTTCTCAGGTAGATATTAGTCTGTTTCTGTTCCCGGGAAGTGGCTCCCTGTATGTCCCAGTCATTAGTTAGGCTAGACCACGTAATGGTACTCGGCAGGCTAATGAATCGGATGATGACTGTGTGGCCAACGACAGCTTAAAAGTGGGCCCGCGTGATGTCTGTCTCTTTTCTTCCACCGCTCAGCTTTGGAACTCTCTCTCTCTCTCTCTCTCTCTCTCTCTCTCTCTCTCTCTCTACTAACAGCTATAAACTTCCTTTTTTTTTTTCAGGTCGGGTTTTCCATTTCCTTCAGGACTCTTAGAGTGGTTTCTCTTTTATCTCCTTACTCTCCTACCTCATACATCATTTCAAGCTTGGACTTAACGAGAACTTTTGTCCATAACCACCATCATCGGCACGAGAAGGAGAAAAATAAATCACAGTGTGTGGGACACTAGCTAACCTAAATAACAATAGATGACGTATTCCTTCTTGGCCATAAGAAATGATGAACCTCTGTTCCCGGATACCTGATAGAAACACACTAACATCCAGTGCAAAGATGACTTAAGAGCTTCAGATGAAAACCTGAAACACGGTGGTCAGGATGTGATGGTTGGAATGCGATGTTGTGGTCAGGATGTGATGGTTGGAATGCGATGTTGTGCTCAGGATGTGATGGTTGGAATGCGACGTTGTGGTCAGGATGTGATGGTCGGAATGCGACGTTGTGGTCAGGATGTGATGGTCGGAATGCGACGTTGTGGTCAGGATGTGATGGTTGGAATGCAATGTTTCAGTTACTATGGCTTTGGATACAACGGTTTGGATGTGTCGGTCAGGATTGATGGTCAGAACGTGATAGGCAGGACTAGTCAGTTCGCGACAGCTGTGATTAATAGCAAGAATACGCGGTCAGGATCTAGCAGGCGGCTCTGGTGGCCAGGAGGTGGCATTCACGTACGTCGAATGGTCGGCAGTCATTGTCAGAATGTAATGTCTCGGTCATGTTGATGAATATATCATACATGATAATGGTGGTGGTGGTGGTGGTAAGGGCGTGTTTATTATGTAGGAAAGTTCAGAAAGCGTCTTTTTTTTAGGGAAAAAAAAAAAATGTCATGAGGTGAATACAGAGTAAGTTGCAGGTCCATTGTATGCCTCAATCATCTATTGGAGGTTCGTGAAACAGAACGCAGGAGAGTTGATTCATGGTATGGATGTCGAGTTGTGAAGCTGATTACGGTTGGGAAGTGGGCTTTTAAGGAAGCTAGGAAGAGAAGAAGAACAACAGAGCTCTCCTCCCTCGTCCTCTCCTTCTTCACCCTGAGAGGGTCAGCTCCTGTGAGCACGACTTCACCCTGAGAGGGTCAGCTCCTGTGAGCACGACAAGTGCGCATGTGCCAACATCATTGTCTCGATAATTTGAAACTGTTAACGATGATGTCACACAAGAGATTATGGGTATGACGTCATAAATTCGTTCTCTATGAATGAAGTTTTCTCCTTTGGTTTCGTTAATCTATCACCTCGTTAACCCCCACTCCCAGTGCTGTGGGATAGGCAAAACATTACAGGCGCCCGACAAACTTGGGCCTATGAGATTATTTAGATACAGGCAGAAGGAACGAACTCATCAGACCACAGACCCAGGAACCCAGGAACCTCAACAAATGTATAGTCTCCCCTACCGTCTAGCTGAGACTAAATAGAAAATGGGAATATTGTTTTGACAGGCTGGCTGGGTTGTTGGGCTTTGAGACAATCAGCTTCCAGGGTCATCCAGGCCGTCAAGGTCACCGTGCCAGAAGAAATCTTTAACTCCACCTTCAGGTATTGGAAGGACAGACGCTCTCGCTGTGTATGTGGTCCATCTGCGGGCTGCGGCACCAGCATCGTAGGTCTCTGAGGCCGGCGGACCCCAACGACACTGTGGGTGGCTGATGGCCACAACCCATCGGACAAAAACAGATCTGCAGTCAGGATGAACTTGTGACCCCGTTGTCATGCAAGCCATGGTTGCCTGGATTGCATGGTGGCGCTGATATCTCTCTCTCGCTCTAAGGGGAAAGTGACACCGTGAAAATCAAGAATACATATTCATAATAGCAACGCCTCATTACCCTGAACTCACACCGGACGAATATCCATAAGAATAAAACCTCATGACCATGTGGAAAGACTTTGGTAAGGTATGAATACATGTAAAGTTTTACTTTTTTATGCTAATCTACCGATGCCCGCGAATCCTTACGGGGCAGGGGCAAGTTAACAGGTATTCACTGCTTCATGAAAGTAGAGGGCAAAGTATCGGTTGTACTTTCACTTACGTCACTAGTCGACACCTATATGCAAAGCATGTATGAAAATTGTCTGTATATTTAGTTCTTTACTATAGTTTATCTGAAGTCCTGGGCTAACGTGCCTCACTATCTTTTTCAGGTAGATGATATGCTTAAAAACAAAAAGTTGCACGATGATGTTTCGTTGCAAAACCTAGATCACATTACAGTATTCTCTTCATCAAGTGTCTCAGAAACGGAAGTTTTTCTTTGGTGTGTATTACTGCTTGTTATTAGTTTCAACTATTCTCATTTTAGTGCTTACGTAATCCAAAGCCATATCAATGTTCCATTTTATCTGGAACACCTTCATGTGTTTAGAATAATTCGGAGATCTCATATATTTTCACAATGTATATATCACATGTACTAAACTACAGATACGATGAGATCTGAGTTGAAACCTAAAGTCTTCACTAGATATTAAGATAGTTTAAGACGTGTAATTCACAAGTAAGCTATGAAGAAAAGAAATTTAGATTCAACATTTATTCCTTCCAGTTAGTTGTAAAGTACTTGTTGATCTAGAAATAAAAGTTAAACAAAATATATGTATATGATATGAACAACACGAGTTCAAATGGATTGATTGTATGGTATGAAGCTAGAGTTACATCACATATCTCTAAGCGAATCAACGTCTACATTGCAATAATGACAATGCCTTTGTACAACAATTTGATTAGGTTCAGGTGAAAAATCATAGATGTTATTACTTGTACCAAAATGATAAACAAACTGGCCACAGACGGATTACGCCGAATTTCATTATATAAGATATACATTGTTTTCAGTAAATACATTTCACACTGATTATCTAACATCCTCAGAGGTGACTTTGTCTCATATTTTATGTTCAGTTATGCATCAAGCGGTGATTCTTTATTATGTTCACATTAAGAGAAAATGGTATAAGTCGGGGAGACAACCCTATTTATTTTTTCCAAGAAATCCAATGATCTTAACACATCCACAAAAAAAGAAGCCAGGCAGCCACACGTTCTAAAGACATTGAGCGAAACAAAACCAGAATCCATGCAGGCAATCCGACATCTTTTTTCCCGGTGAAATGACATCTGGGTTTCAGAATCTGACCCCGACGAGCTGCTGCTGCTGCTGCAGTCTGGTGGGAAGAGAGTCAGACATGATGATGGCGAGGTCATCGTCCACACTACACTGCCACATGGCCACCCCTTTTAGAGTTTTTTCTTCTCTTTCTTTCTTTTATTATGTTGAATACCCTCTGGTGCAATGTCCATGTTTCATGATATCCGGAAAACTTTGTTAGTATTTCATGATAAGAGTTTTTGAAATTTTTGATCATGTTTCTTAGTATTTATCTTACATGTTGGATAGAGGTCATAGGGTATTTGTGTTATCTTGTTTAGTCATCCAGATTATATTGTGGAGACGATGGCCTCAGATTGCTTGTGGCATAATATCAAGAATTTTTTATATTGTGTAACTTGATATCCACTTTTCCTCGTAGTCTGTGGCCCTGTATGAAAAATTCTTGTTTATTTTTAGCCGTATATCAAAATCTCTTCATAGTCTGTGGCCTGATAAGAAATTTTCATACTTGTAGTATGGTAGAAACTTTTCTTTATAGATTGTAGCTTTATATCAATAATTCTTACAAGCGTGTAACCTCATCAGTTCTCGATGGTTTGTGACCTGATGTTATCATTTGATAGTTTTTGGCTGATTTCAACAATTTCTTCATACTTTGAACCCTGAAGCCAATAACTTTTGATAGTTTGATTCAAAAGGTCTTGATACTCTGTAGCCTGATAGCAATATATGCTGATAGCTTGTGGTTGAGTTTCACCGTTAAGTGATAACTATGTGTTGAAGATTGTTTCTATGCTGATGATAATCTGCTAATATTCATATTGTAGAAACTTTTAGTGGTTTCAGTGGTTTTCAGTGGTTTCGAAAATGTATCTTTTTCTTTAATTTGTCTTTTTACTGTATCTTTTTCTTTACATCTGGAGATGAGCCATTCTTATGTCATCATGATGGATTATGTCAGGGGGAACCCAGATGTAGAGTTCACAGTTTGGGTCATTAAGTCTCTCTCTCTCTCTCTCTCTCTCTCTCTCTCTCTCTCTCTCTCTCTCTCTCTCTCTCTCTCTCTCTCTCTCTCTCTCTCTCTCTCTCTCTAAGTAAATAAATGAATAGATAAATAGGATGCTTACAGGAAGGAAGAAGAGGTGGAACAGGGAAGTGAACACTATGAAATGGAGAAGATTGAGGTATGTACTGGTGTATAAATTATTTTTATGCATATGAGTGTATATATACTCGGCAGATTAAGAGCGTGCATGTAGTTATATCTTTTTTTCTTTATTAGGAGATTCAGTAAGCTAAGTGTTGTTCATTGCATACATGGATAGGCAAATGGAATCGCTCTGCATGTCATATCGTTTCAAGGAAGCCAAGTGTGCTCATGTTCGTACTGTTTTTGGGATCTCGGATTTGTCTGTAGTTTGTACCATCGTTGTCCCTTGATTTCTGCCATACTTTTTGGTTTGTTTCTCTTACGTATGAACCGGCTCATTTAATCTTTCAGCGTTCGTGCTGTTCTACGGTGAGCTTTTAATGGAAGGGTATTTTACGTTTATGACGAATCGTACAGCCATATTTTGTATCCTCTGTACCTTCGTCATACGTGATTTGGAGGAATGTTGGTATATGTGAGCAGGTTAGGACAGATATTATTATGTAATTTTTGGCTCTGTGGAAGCTGCCAGGTTCTGTACAGACTGGTCAGAGCTGCTTTCTTTGTGCGGATCTCTTGTTGACATGATGTTAGTGTGTAACCCAGCAGTGGTGTCTCCATTGTTCTCTTTCATCTACTTAAATGGCTTGCCGGAAGGACTGAACTCGTATCTTGATTTGTTTTTGACTGAAGCGTAAGTCATGGAGGAAATAAAGACTGTGGAGGATTGCATCAACTCAGAGGGGATCTTAGATAAACTAAAGTTAGTTTGATATATGGTGGATGAAATTCACTTCGAATAAATGCAAATTACTGAACATGAGCCATGGTGAAAGGCCTCGATATGCGTCTTTTGTAGCAGGAGACAATCTGCAGGAATCCATGTGTGAAAGAGACTTGGGAATGGAAACTGTACCTAACTTGTCTCCAGAGTGCCACTGTAGCAAAATCATAAAAGGAACAAAATGACTGCTAGGAAATATCATAATCGTATTCATTTATATGGATAAGGAAATATTCAACAAACTGTTCACATCTTATATTAGCAATAAACTGTTCACATCGTACATTAGTCCAAAATATAAACATCCTGGTAAGTTCGGTCACCGTACTTATAAAAGTACAAAAGACGAACTGGAGTTAAGGCCAGGACAACAAAAATGGTGCCAGAGTTAAGAGCCGAGTTATATTGAGAGTTTAGAATCTATTATTTTGTCCACCAAGAAAAAACTAAAAGAGCAAGAGTGACTTGATCATCGCCTTTGTTTATCAACCTGTCTGATGATATCGACAGTGTCTTCGAACACACTCGACCTATTTTGCTAACTTCTGAGCCATCCCATCATACATATATTGAGTCTGCTCTCTTAGATTTGGGTTCACCGACCACAGTCTCATCTCTGTCACTGCCAACAGGACATCACCTCTCACTTTAGCCACCTTCAAACGCTAACTCGGGAACTTTTGAGACAACCTCTGTTGTCGCCTTTGAGAAGCTTTTACACTGCTTTTCAGGGAACTATCGCTGCTTCACCGGCCGGGATGCCTAATGTTGTGATGGAGTCCCACGTCCCCATCTACCAAATCTTTATCCCACCAGTCATGGTTTG
Source organism: Panulirus ornatus (assembly GCF_036320965.1). Taxonomy (NCBI): domain Eukaryota; kingdom Metazoa; phylum Arthropoda; class Malacostraca; order Decapoda; family Palinuridae; genus Panulirus; species Panulirus ornatus. The sequence continues at coordinate 88,784,515 of NC_092224.1, forward strand.
ACCGCTCTTGCTCATGTGCCTGTTTGCATCAGGGATAGTGTTTTTCGGGCTATAAATTTTTTCCCTTCTAATGAGTTTCACTCTTCCGTCTTTTATGCTTGCAATCAATTCATAGCTGTTACTCTTAGAGTCAAGTATCCTTTCATACAATGCGGTGATCTGACTTCTTCTTCTTCTACAGGTGAATTATTCTGAATCCTTAACAAAGGCATTTCCAACAGATCTTGTACGTCAATGTTTCCCCCTGCCTTTCGACCTTCATTGGTAGCTAATTGCTACCGACGAAGCCGCTCTTTCCTGCGCCTCACTCCGACTCCGATTTGGATGATTCCATATCTAGTCCTTCTACACAGTCTCCGCCCACTGAAGCTATGCTTCAACTATATAACCCTGGCGTAGGGTCTTCCAAGTTATTCTCCCAGCTACATGTTAGCAAGATGTATGGTCCAAATGTCATACCTCCTCTTATTTCACAGGGGCGTGCCTCCGAGCTAACTCAAATCCTTGTTGGACTGCTTAAATCTTTCTCTTAAAACCCTGACGTCCCCAACTTCATGGAAGCTTGCCTTGGTGCAGCCCTTCCCTAAAAAAATGGAATCCTCCTAACCCCTCCACTTATCGCCCCATTGCTCTGACTTTAGCTCTTTCCAGGGTTTATAAGATTCATCTTAACTCACACTCTCTTAAACATTTAGTATCCCATTCCGTTCTTTCTGCTTACCAATACTACTTTGCAGTGCAGGGTTTACTGGTGACCTTCTCTGCCATGTGACTCATCTCTGGTCCTCCTTCCTCAGGGGTTTTGATGAATCTCCTGTCGAAGTCCTCGACATCCCAGAAGCATTTGACCGGATGAGGCTGAAGTCTTTGCTCTCTAGACTTTTCCTTTAGCTTTTATGCTTCTCTCCGTTCACTGTTGCTTCCCCCTGTGAGTGATCCATTCCGGTAGTCGCTGATGGAAAGATTTGTCACTCTTGTCGCATCAGCAATGCTGTCCCTCAAGTGATACTGCAGTGAGCGAGAACACCAACAGAAAATGAATCATTTTGTCTGAAAGAAACATTCACTAAAAGAGGTGGGGGCCGCACCCGAGTGCAAAGGTTACCTATCTATACCCATACGAATTACCACAAGATGGTAATCTTCTTAAATGGAGAAGAATGCAAACAGCAACAGACCACTGGGTCATTTCAAGGCTACATACGAGAGCCTATAAATGATCTTCGTGTGGCAAAAAGAGACAACCTGTCAAATGGCTTAACACACACACACACACACACACACATACACACACACACGTCAACAAAGATGAACCGAAACTTCGTTTCTCAGTACATTTCACTGTCCCGTGATTCGGTTATATTCCCGATCTCATTCGCGGTTTTTTGCTGTCGGTCGAAGAGGTCGGCGCACTCGGCCGAGCGGGACGGGTGATGCTGGCCTGTCCCTCCCGCCCTGACCACCCAGCCTCTGAGAGGAGGAGCCGGGGGCGAGGCAGGTGTACCAACCAGCAGGCATATGACCTACCCCGAGAGACGTCTCGTTCTTGACGTGTAAACATGTGATTTTGAACAATCACATGTTTACCAAATGGCGTCCTAGCTTCGTCTCTTCGATGTATATCAACTGTGTATCTCTTGCGTCTCCCCTGATGATGTGATTATTACACGAAAGTGCACTTGGGAACTTTTCGTGTTTCATTTTCCCCGTAGACACATAAGAGTATATATATATATATATATATATATATATATATATATATATATATATATATATATATATATATATATATATATTCTTTTTCTTATACACATGTACATACACACATCCACACACGCAAATATACATACCTACACAGCTTTCCATGGTTTACCCCAGACGCTTCACATGCCTTGATTCACTCCACTGACAGCACGTCAACCCCTGTATACCACATCGCTCCAATTCACTCTATTCCTTGCCCTCCTTTCACCCTCCTGCATGTTCAGGCCCCGATCACACAAAATCTTTTTCACTCCATCTTTCCACCTCCAATTTGGTCTCCCTCTTCTCCTCGTTCCCTCCACCTCCGACACATATATCCTCTTGGTCAATCTTTCCTCACTCATTCTCTCCATGTGCCCAAACCATTTCAAAACACCCTCTTCTGCTCTCTCAACCACGCTCTTTTTATTTCCACACATCTCTCTTACCCTTACGTTACTTACTCGATCAAACCACCTCACACCACACATTGTCCTCAAACATCTCATTTCCAGCACATCCATCCTCCTGCGCACAACTCTATCCATAGCCCACGCCTCGCAACCATACAACATTGTTGGAACCACTATTCCTTCAAACATACCCATTTTTGCTTTCCGAGATAATGTTCTCGACTTCCACACATTTTTCAAGGCTCCCAAAATTTTCGCCCCCTCCCCCACCCTATGATCCACTTCCGCTTCCATGGTTCCATCCGCTGACAGATCCACTCCCAGATATCTAAAACACTTCACTTCCTCCAGTTTTTCTCCATTCAAACTCACCTCCCAATTGACTTGACCCTCAACCCTACTGTACCTAATAACCTTGCTCTTATTCACATTTACTCTTAACTTTCTTCTTCCACACACTTTACCAAACTCAGTCACCAGCTTCTGCAGTTTCTCACATGAATCAGCCACCAGCGCTGTATCATCAGCGAACAACAACTGACTCACTTCCCAAGTTCTCTCATCCCCAACAGACTTCATACTTGCCCCTCTTTCCAGGACTCTTGCATTTACCTCCCTAACAACCCCATCCATAAACAAATTAAACAACCATGGAGACATCACACACCCCTGCCGCAAACCTACATTCACTGAGAACCAATCACTTTCCTCTCTTCCTACACGTACACATGCCTTACATCCTCGATAAAAACTTTTCACTGCTTCTAACAACTTGCCTCCCACACCATATATTCTTAATACCTTCCACAGAGCATCTCTATCAACTCTATCATATGCCTTCTCCAGATCCATAAATGCTACATACAAATCCATTTGCTTTTCTAAGTATTTCTCACATACATTCTTCAAAGCAAACACCTGATCCACACATCCTCTACCACTTCTGAAACCGCACTGCTCTTCCCCAATCTGATGCTCTGTACATGCCTTCACCCTCTCAATCAATACCCTCCCATATAATTTACCAGGAATACTCAACAAACTTATACCTCTGTAATTTGAGCACTCACTCTTATCCCCTTTGCCTTTGTACAATGGCACTATGCACGCATTCCGCCAATCCTCAGGCACCTCACCATGAGTCATACATACATTAAATAACCTTACCAACCAGTCAACAATACAGTCACCCCCTTTTTTAATAAATTCCACTGCAATACCATCCAAACCTGCTGCCTTGCCGGCTTTCATCTTCCGCAAAGCTTTTACTACCTCTTCTCTGTTTACCAAATCATTTTCCCTAACCCTCTCACTTTGCACACCACCTCGACCAAAACACCCTATATCTGCCACTCTGTCATCAGACACATTCAACAAACCTTCAAAATACTCATTCCATCTCCTCACATCACCACTACTTGTTATCACCTCCCCATTTACGCCCTTCACTGAAGTTCCCATTTGCTCCCTTGTCTTACGCACCCTATTTACCTCCTTCCAGAACATCTTTTTATTCTCCCTAAAATTTACTGATAGTCTCTTACCCCAACTCTCATTTGCCCTTTTTTTCACCTCTTGCACCTTTCTCTTGACCTCCTGTCTCTTTCTTTTATACATCTCCCACAGAATTTCATTTTTTCCCTGCAAAAATCGTCCATACTATTCGACATTTCCCGCGTTAGCTAGGTAGCGTTAAGAACAGAGGACTGAGCCTTTGAGGGAATATCCCCACCTGGCCCCCTCCTCTGTTCCTTCTTTTGGAAAACTAAAATCGAGAGGGGAGGATTTCCAGCCCCCCCCCCCCCCCCCTTCCCTTTTAGTCGCCTTCTACGACACGCAGGGAATACATGGAAAGTATTCTTTCTCCCCTATCCCCAGGGATATGTATACATATCCTCCTCCTTTAGGGACGACCCAGACATTGGCCATACCCTAGGCCAATGTCCATAGTCTCCTCTGACTGACGTACTTTTAACTAGTGACAGTCTCTCTCCTACCTTGGCCAGTGTCACCAGCCCCTCCTGACTGCCGTACCCTTGACCAGTGTCGGCATCCTCTCCTCCCAGATGACAGCAACAACATACCATCGTCTGAACCTGACCACAAGACATGTCTGCAGAATCCCCGTCCCAAACGAAATTTTGTCGTCTCACTCTGCCTCCGACCTTCTCACTATGTACTGACCTGACCAAGGTTATTATTATTATCATTATTATTGTAATCATTATTATCATTATTATCATTATTATCATCATTGCTGTTATTATTACTATCATTATTATTGTTATTATCATTATTATCATTATCATTATTATTATAATGATTATCATTATTATCAATATCATCAATGTTATCATTATTGCTATTATCATTATTTCTATCATTATTATCATTATTATTATTGTTATTGTTATTATTATTATCATTTTCATCATTATTATCATTACTTATCAATACTGATATCTTTTTTATTTATACTTCGCCGTACCCCGCGTTAGCAAGGTAGCGCCAGTATCGGACGAAGAAAGTCCGCATTCGCTCGCACCCATTCTGTAGCTCTCATGTGCAGTGCACCAAAACCGCAACTCCCTATCCACAGCCAGGCCCAACAAAACTTTTCATTGTCTGCCCCGGACGCTTCCCATGCCATGGTTCAGTCCACTGACAACACGTCGACCCCCGTATACCATTTCACTCTAACCCATGCACGCCTTTCACCCTTCTCCATGTTCAGGCCCCATGACTTACAATCGTCTTCACTCACTTCTTCCATATCCAATTTAGTCCCCCTCCCCCTTTCTCCTTATCCCAATTACTTTATCACATATTTATCTTCTACGTTAGCATGTACTCACTAATTCTGTCCTTTTATTCAAACCATTTCAGCACACCCTCTTTGGCTCTCTCAATCACACCCTTTTTATCACCACACCTCTCTCTTACCCTTCTATTACTTACATGGGATGCTATCTCAACCCATATATCATCTTCAAACATCTCAGACCCAAAACATACACCCTCCTCGGCGCATCCTCATCTAAAGCCAATGTCTTGCACCCACACAACATCGTTGGCATTATTACACATGCCTTCAAACATATCCATTTTCGTAATCCTAGATAGCAACCTCTATCTCCACACATTCTTCAATGCTCCCAGGACCCCATGTGATTCATGTCAGTTTCCATTGTTCCATTCCCTACGAATGTAACACACCGCAACTAATCTGTCTCCCTTCGTTACTCAATATAATAACCTTGCTTTTATTCACATTTACTCTCACCTTCCTCCTTTGACACACACACACACACTCAAATTCAGTCACCAGCTTCTGCAATTTCTCACTCGAATCTGCCACCAGTGCTGTGCGGTCAGCAAACAACAACAACAGACTCGCTCACCAAGCACATCCCCACCCTTTACAGGATGCATCCTCGCCCCGGTATACAAGACTCTTCCATTTACCTCCCATACCACCCCATCCATAAACAAATTCGACAACCATGGTGATATCGAGCATCCCCCGCCTCCAGGCCAACCTTCACCCGAAACTACATACCCTCATCTCCTCTCCTACTCGCACACACACCTTACCCCGTTGATGAAAACTTGTCACTGCCTCAAGCAGCTTTCCACCTATACCATATGTCAGCAAGCTCTCCCATAAAGCATTTCGGTCAATGGTCACGAGATAGAGGAGGTACACTGTATCCGGGCAACCAGGGATTATTGGATCTGTGTGTGTGTGTGTGTGTGTGTGTGGGTGGGGGGCTGTTGCATGCTCAGTGAAGAATGATAGATGAGTATATCAATGACCAAATGATAAGTACGACTTATTGAGTTTGTAGTATAAAAAAGGGAAAAATCTCTCCCCCAAAATAACGTACATATGCTGCTCTATCTTCCGAATATCACTACTACAAGTAGTCGGGAACTGCGGCACATTAGCATGGCCGAAGAACCCACCTTGGGAGAAAGTCTTCCGCAGATAGTCGTCTGCATGTTTACCCCGGCAAGGTACCCGTACATTCTCATAAATCCACTTTTGCCCAGTCCCGATAATACACCTTTGGTAGATCCTTAAGATACGCTTCTTCCCTGTCACTTTAATGCGCTTCTTTTGAGCCCCTAAACTTAACTTTTTTTTTTATGTTCGAGGCTCCAGTTACCGACAGAAGTTCACACCAAGGGCAGACCATAAGTGAGCTGTGAGGTGGGTTAATGAAAGGGAGACATAAGTAAAGAGAACGTTCTTCTTAGAAACAAAAAAAACTGCCTCTTAAAAGGGTTCAGGTCATAGTTTCTAGGGAATTCATCAGTAATCCAAAAATTTGACGTGTATATAATCCACACAGTAATCATGTGCCTTCCTTAAATTGCGCAAATTTCTTAACAACGCGATCCTTTAATTTCCATACTGATTATTCTTAAAAGTATGTTACCGGTAACCCATCCTCGTGGAAGTACCCCACCCCCACTATCACGTCATAGCCCTTTCCCACAAAGGGTCGCTCCTGAGTCCTGCAGGTGAGCGAACACCGTCCGGGCGAAGAGGACTGCACCCGTGTGTGTACCGTTTTGATTGCGCGACCGCAGACGAGCGACGCTGCAGGACAAACATGGCCAGACGAGGAGGCGCAGCCTTACTAGACGTGTCGAAGAAGCCTCCTGCCCACATGGTTTTAGCAAGGTCACTTGACTGGCAAGTTGTGTATTTGCTCCCGATCTTGTTAGAATTACTTAGCATTAGTGGAAAAAAAATGACTGCAAATGCAACTAAATGACAGAAGTACTGTGTTTTCAATGAGTTGTTTTAAGATCTTGCGTATATAAGATCAGTTCTAGCAATCAGTTTTGACTAAGCAATGTGAACAGACAGTTTTAACTGGTCAAATGACGATTTTGAGTGATTATTGTTTCGTTCTCACGGAACAAAAACTGATATTATTTCTCGTCATCGTCAACCGCGAGCAATTCCTTCTGGCATCTCGGCCGGGCACCAGAAGGATTATGGCTGGGGGTGTGGCAAGTCCAACTTTAATGTTTTATAAAGTTTTCTATTTTTTCAGGTAGCAGGAGAGATCTACTCAACGAACGCTTCAATGCAAATTGTTTACAACACTAACATGAGTATTATTGAATTCTACTGTAAGAATGTGGACACACACATTCCCCTACAAGACATTTCGTACACGGGTCACACAAGGCATTATTGTCACCACTTTCTTTTTCATCCTCTAAGTGTTCAACCTCCGAGAACGAGTTAGGGTTCAGTGCTATAGTTAGGGTTGAACCCTAGCCTAGCCACACATCAGGTAGTAAGAATCTACTTCCAGTTATTTGACTTTGATGAATGTATCCAGCATAATCTTTGTTTTGTTTTACTGCAACCTCTTATAGGTTTCCGTTGTGCGTGTCCTTTAAATTACCGGTGGTCCAACAGATATCCAGGTTAACTCGGGTTTCCAGGGCAACCCAGGGGTTACGATTGTCGAAGGTGTGGGATCGTAACTGCGGGCCGAATCCCACAGTGATTCGTAGATAGTAAAAAGCGGAGAAATCCTCCACATGATCCTTGAGCTGAATGCTACAAGCATCTCTGTTATCATTCTAATATCAACGCAAGTACCAACGTATCAGCACGGGTCAGAATGTTAATGGATTCAGGAACGTTTGTTGATGCGGTCAGAAACGATCTAGTTAATATCCGTCCGAGAGGAATCACAGGGGAACATTCAAAAACACTTGATGATTTTTTTTTTCTTTTAACGTTATCTGAGACAGCACAGGCAACTGAGGCCTTAATCAAAGCCATCTCATCAACGTATAATAGGGGAGAAAGAGTACTTCCCATGTATTCCCTGCGTGTCGTAGAAGGCGACTAAAAGGGAAGGGAGCGGGGGGCTGGAAACCCTCCCCTCTCAGTTTTTTTTTTAATTTTCCAAAACAAGGAAGAGTGAAGGGGGCCAGGTGAGGATATTCCCTCAAAGGTCCAGTCCTCTGTTCTTAACGCTACCTTGCTAGCGCGGGAAATGGCGAACAGTATGAAAGAAAAGAAATATATATATATATATATATATATATATATATATATATATATATATATATATATATATATATATATATATATATATATATATATATATATATATCCTTGCCAGAGCTAGGTACGTACTTTATCGACCATCCCTTAAGGATGGATAAACAGCTGGGTTAACTGTGGGCTGACTGCAGCTGCCAGGATTCGAACATGTGCACTGATGATCCCTTGACGGTTTGTGAATGCCACATGTCAACGCGAAACGCGACACCAAGGAAGTCCAATTTATGTCTATCGCCAGCACTCAATGCGATGATACTGATTATGCTGAGAGGGGCAAAATCACCAGATTTCTTATCACGCCTCACATTTCGGCCCATGCAAGAGCATAATTAAATCATTTCTAAACAGAAACGATCATTTTCCTGATCATTCTGTAAATTATGTAGTTCGAACAGCCAGTCAGCTTCAAATGTTGAAGAGAAAGATGGCCATAAACTCCTAATTGCAACTGAGCCAAAGGAATTACGTTCCGAGAAAGAGATTCAACGTCCAGCAGCAGAAATGAAATTTTGTGTCAATTTCTCGAGAAAGATCACTCGTACAGTGAACCTGGGCGCTCGTTCTTTCAGAGATTGGCATTTCCATGCGTGGTACAATTTGAAACCGTACCTCCTTGCGATTCATTGATCACATGAATCATGATTGAACGATTAAGGTGATTAAATGTCTCCATTATAGAGAAGGATATTTCTTTCTTTCTTTTTCTTTCAAACTATTCGCCATTTCCCGCATTAGCGAGGTAACGTTAAGAACAGAGGAGTGGGCCTTTGAGGAAATATCCTCACCTGGCCCCCTTCTCTGTCCCTTCTTTTGGAGGGAGAAATTGTATAGCATACATCCACAAATGTAAATTATCAGTTTCAAAAATAGCAGTCATGACTGAAAAAGAGGGATCACACAACAACTCGCCATTAAGTTGGATTACTGTCGCTCTCTCTGTGACAACACAGTAAGCAAAATGCGAGGTTAGTGGAAGGGTTTCTGAAAGGACTCATGATCTGAGATCTCTTATAAAGGTGGTACCTCTCGAAATTCGTAGTCCGCCTCACATGAAGGTAGAAGCTACTTTACTGAAGCACACGGACGCTTATGAATGAAAACTTGCTGTGCTGTGTGTATTGCTGTGGTCCGACGGTCAACAGTGTTAAGTGTCATGTCATGCCACGCCGATTCCGTTTCTGATACGTCACCTTCGCTAGGTTTCATGTCATGCAGCGTTGGTACACACACAGTGAACCCCTTCCCACACACACAAAAGACTACACAATCTGTCTCCTGTGAACCCCCTTCCCTTCGCATGACCCAACGCTTGTCTAGTCCTTCAAGGAACCAACATATATATATATATATATATATATATATATATATATATATATATATATAAGATACGGCCTTGTGACCTGTGGAGCCTAACGCCTCTAACGTATACTTGGCGGCCCTGATCCAGGTCTCCACATTCACATCACACGAATCACGTTCAGTAGCGGAGAACATGTCTAACGTAGGTTCTGGGCCAGCGTAGCATGGAAATGCCCCTGTGGGACTACCTCTCTCAGTCCCCCCGATCCCGTGGCTCTATCACTGGCACGATCAAAAAGGAGTGAACCCATCGAGTATGGTAAGAAGTCCTCTTCCGTAGGTTTCCCCGCGTAGGCTCCTGGTCCCGGGGCAGATGAGACATTCGTCCGTCTCTGACCTAGATTCTGCCGCGCTCAACCGTGCCTCCTGAGTGCCAACTCTGCTGTGCGTCCTCCCTCTCTCGTCCGCTAGCTTCCAACTCCGGGTGATTTTAGGTGCATATCCAAGCTGGGTTGTAGTGCAGTATGCCATTACTTGCTCCGCATCTCCACCATAAATGTAAGGGGGTTGGGGGTTATCAGTTAGTGCAAATCCCGGATGATAACGAGGCACCTTTTGATACCACTAATTACTCCAACCTTTATACAATGAGGATCACTTAATTGTACCCTACAGTGAGTCAGACAGCAGTGGAGGGGAGCCCTAAAATAACAATTCCATTTGTTATTAGCCTCGACCTCGTTGCTCTCATTTACAGCTTCCTATTTCTTACATGGATTTCTATATCTTCTTATAGCACATGAATTCCCTTAATATATGGGTTTTACATACACGTCAGTGTTATTAAGTAAATCAGTTACCTCGTACCTCTTGGCGCGCCTCTCGTCCCCTTCCTGTAACAGACACATCTCCCTTCAGAATATGCACAATCCCATGATTCTTACTACAAATATCATTGTCCATCGCTTAGACTGCTGTATGCAATCTTGTGTAAATTCACAGTTCACTTTTTAGCCTAAGAGGACTCGAATATCCCTGAACATATCTGTAAGGGTTGCGTGAAGAGTTCTTCCTCCCCCTCACTCGTCCTGCTTTGTGTACCAACTCCTTCCATGCGACGCCAAGCGCCTCTAACATGAGAGTATCGAGGTCATTACCTCCACTATTGTCCTCCCCCAGGGTTCTTTACACATAATTTACTTTACAGTTGCATTTCCTTACATATATACTGTTTATACTATGACAGGAGTCGGGTAGCCTATCATACAACCTACATAAGGATGCACCCTCCCTCACGATCCGCCGACAGTATGATTTTCTGATTTTTATGAAGGCCTTAAAGCAGATTTCGGGATGTTAGAAAGAAAAGACTGGCAAGTCGGCTTTTTACGCACCAGTTTTAACAGGAATTCCTTCCTCACCTTTTCGCTGATGAAATAAGCTCGAATATTAAGTGTCGTTGAAAATCATGTATGTGCAATGAAAGGCAACCGTAATTTAAACAATAGTGATGCTGGTTCAGCTACGCTTTGTGCTCAATACAAGTTGTGATGGTGACAGGTCAGCCAAGACTGCTAATAGTATCAGTCTGGTAATGATGCTACCAACCAGAATTTGAATTCAAACAGCAGTAAACCACTGGGTTAAACGAGGCTGTTGGTGATCATGTAAGAGTGCAGAAAATTATAGGTTAATTGTGGTAAGAGCAGAAATACATATTTTTCAGAGAGGAAGGCCGGCAAGCTTATTAAATGTTTAGCTAAGGAAGTGCAAATTACGTCCGTCGTAAATTTGTAGCGAAATATTTGTGAAGTCTTTGTTAAACGTATCTGAGGTACTGCTTTCAATTACTCTGTTCAGTAAATCATTCCATAAATTCACATTCCTGTTGAAGAAAAAGTATATCGCCTCTTTCGAAATAACATATTTGCCCACGAGTTAATATCTATTACAATGAGTAAAACTGGATAAATATATCCTTAAGATAGCTCGTTAGATTGAAATCATTGAAGCCCTTAGTGATTTTGAATACTTTATCAGATCACTTTCTAACCTACTGTTTTCTAAGCAGAATGAATTCCGTTCGTTTAGTTGGCTCTCATGGGAATCATTAGGGAGGATACCATCTTGGTATAGCTCGCCTCTGTACTCACTACATTCTCTCCACTTTTTTCCTCGAGTAGGATGACCAAAACTGAACACAGTATTCTAAACAGGGACGCACCAGTGAGTTGTAAAGAGTGTGAATAATTTCCTGAAACTAAGATTTAAAAGCCCTACCTATGAATCTATGAATTTTCTTCGCCCCTTCTATTGCTTCTAAGCATTGGTTAATTGGCATTTAGGTGGCCAGAAACTATTTCACCTATGTCCTTTTCTTCCTTTACCTTTGTAGCTAAGCAGAATTCACATTGTAGCTTGCCTTTTCATCCATACCACTGATATGTAAATAAAAAAACTGCCCTTGTCAGTATCAAAATTAATTTGCCACACGTAAGCCCAATTCACCAGTTTGTCTATGTTAGATTGAAGCTGCAGACGTTCACTTTCTGTGTTAGCTTTATTCCCAAACTTGGTATCATCCGTGAGTTTAGATACCTCACAATGAAGCCCATTATCAGAATGATTGATATGGATATGAAAGAGAACCGGTCCCAAGATTGATCCCTGTGGCACACCACTTTTTACGTTAAACCATTCTGAAGCTTGTAAATTAAATCACTGCCCTTAGTTTACTGCGAGTCAGCCAATTTCCTAATCATAGATGTATAACCCCATCCATACTCGTGACTTTATTTTTGTTAGTAACATTTCATGTGGGACATACTACCTCATTTCATCTCGCATGTCAAACAGATTTGTCAAACGAGCGATTCTTCGAAAGTCATACCGAGAATCGTTTATTAAGTGGTCTTCTAAATGGTTTACAATCTTATCCCATACGATGGTTTCCATGACTTTTACCTGCTACAGACGTTAAGCTAGCTGGACGATCATTTCCGGGCATTGATATATCACCTTTTTTTTTATTATTATTGGCATTACAATGGCAAATTTCCATTCTTCTAACTTACTGAAAAGAGAAGCCAGTGGTTTATTTCATTTTTCGCCTCTTTCAGTGTCCCCGCATCAAACGTATGAGTCCTGCCTTTTTATTTCTTGTTATTCTATTCTGGCACATAGTATATCTTCATCTGTTATTTCATCATGTTACAAAGCGTTTTCCCCATGTAGCAGAGAAACTGAATTCGGGACATGAATTCCATCTTCAATTATACGTAAATACAGATGAAAAAAAAAATGTTATAAAATCTTTGCCATGGTTTCGTTGTGTTGAATCGTCACCATTTTCTGTAATCAATGGCCCAATTGACTATGTACTCACCATCTTACTTCTAACATATCTATAAAACTCTTCAGCAGTATACACTTTATACTGACGTTTGCTTTAAGTCTCGGAAGTGTACATGATTTACTCTAACATATTGGTTGTCTCTTTGAGTATCTTATATGCTACTTTCTTAAGCAGCAAACACTCCTTTATGTCATCGCTCCACCACCTTGGCTTCGTTTTCGAACAAGACCATCCTCCACACACTTGCGTGCACTTGGAGGTATCACTGAAACCTGCCAAACTACGTCCATATCGGTTTAATCAATGTATCGTCTCGGATTTGTCTGTCAAGACCATTGAAATTTGCATGTTTAAAAGCTGGTATTTTTTTTTTCCACGAATTCGTTTTGACCAGCAAGACAAACTATGTTAAAAGTTACCTCAAAAGTGATAATTTCCCGGTGATTACTTGCATCAATCTTTCTGACGCTTTAACATTACGAACGAGAGCTTCATACGCAGCTTGAGTTAAATCTAATATTCTTTCATCGCGAGTAAGTTTTTCCACCAATTGTCTCAGGGCAGTAACATGGGAATTCTCCCCACTATGATACCGCTATGTTAAAATCACCCATTATGATCGAATCTCGTTCATTATAAATATTCTTCCAGTGAACAAAATTAATACATATTTACAGAACAAATACCAAACTCGGGTGTGGTTTGGTAGCTCATGTCGCTATGTTAGAGTTACAAAAACAACGGATGGTCAGAAACTGAGGAACAACACGAATATCATCTAAGACACAGTATTGCCAAATTCTCTTGTCGATATTTAGGGTAGTGAAAGCAGTGATAATGAAGATATTGATGGCAATATGAAGGATATTCAGTATAAAGTCGACAGCGAATGTAATAAGGACTAAGATAAACATACATTCACTTCTTTCATGATACATACATTCACATCTTTCATCATACATACATTAGGCTGGTTATTCTATACTCTGTACGAAGCTCGTGAACTATTTCTAGAATTCATGTTTCCCGTAAAACCGTAAATCGAGGGAAGACAATGTTTTCTTCAGCCTGGTAAAGTTCATATGTATGTTCGCTATTAGTACTTGAAGCGCCTTGTTAAAGGGTAAGGGTTACATTTCACGACCAGTTAATATCGAAACCTTTGATATGGAAACTCATATTTTCCTTGTAGGATACGTATATATCGTATATCATTTAAAAGTCTACCCATAAAAAAAAGAAGAAATATTATACTTTCCTCTGTTTAGGTGTGTGTGTGTGTGTGTTTACTGTTCGTGTGTTACAGTGAAAGAGTTTTACACTCGTGTTGTCTTGTCTCAACATTGTGCATCATGTCTTTACTGCTATATATGTACACACACACACACACACACACACACACACACACCACCTTATACCAGATACCCATTTTTATCTACCATTCCGTAGGGAAAGGATGAACAGCTGGGTGGACTGTGAACCGGCTACCACGACCAGGATTCGAACCGATGCGACTTTGATCTCAAGATGGTCCGTGCAGGCGTGACGGTCAGTTACGCTAACTGGTACACCACAGCATGTGTGTGTGTGTGTGTGTGTGTGTGTGTGTGTGGAGGGGAGGGGGGAGAGTGAACGGAGGAGTGCTGTGGTTGGCAGCAAGGATCCTAACTATTTATGTAAGTTCATAATAATTGTATGTTTTTTCATGTTAGATATCGTGTACACACATTTAACACAGTTCACTTTTTTTTGTTTCAGATGGACTGTATCAATTACATATAGAGAGAGCATTAATTCATAGGACTCCATGTAAATGATAGAACCTTATCTTCATCAAAAATGTGCACAATAGTTCAAAAGAAAATGTTTCTTTTACTAAAAAGTTGCCTACGTTAGTTGATGCATGAACCTTGGCTCCCTGCCATTATGACGCAGCTGAGCGAGTTTATTTTAGCAAAATGCATTGACAGTGAAAAATGCTTCAATATACTACCGAGTATAGTAGATAGAGTATATACGTTTACTTATTTCTAATGTGGTCCCTACAATTTCTTGAAATGATGATGTCACAGAACAAAGGAAAACAGAATTATTTTCATAATGACTAAAAATAAGTAATATTTCAGAGCTGAACAGAAATATTGACATCAGTATAAAGGAATTAAGAATTAGTTACAAACAATTGATTTGACAATTTACGGCTAACGGTGATGAGTGGTAATTTTTCGCAGCTGTTTTATTGGGTTGCTAGTGATATCTACAGTAAAGATGGGGGATCATACATCAGCCGGGAATTCAAAATGAGCCGCGAAATATCAAAGCCAAGTTCGTGGCGCGGAACACCGCTCCGTTTGCGCCATGATGGTGGCGCGGAGCATAGAAAAATTAGGAAATCAAACAACAACAAACCACTGGGTCCTTTCAAGGGTGTTTATGAGTAGAAAATATCACTTTATAGATTAGTGTGGGAGGGGTGCAGAAGGGCAAACAGATGTTTCAAATACAATAACCTGCAAATTTTTCAGGTAACTGTAGAGGCGCTAATAATGTCAC
The DNA here is from genome assembly GCF_036320965.1 of Panulirus ornatus. Classification (NCBI taxonomy): domain Eukaryota; kingdom Metazoa; phylum Arthropoda; class Malacostraca; order Decapoda; family Palinuridae; genus Panulirus; species Panulirus ornatus. The sequence goes on from NC_092224.1 coordinate 88,799,981, forward strand.
TTGTAGATCATTTGAAATCTTATCACGTTTATTTAAACGTTATATATGGTACTGCTCTCAACTTCCCTAACCAGCAAATACTTTTGGACAAAAAGTTCCTTGCTCATTCGAGGTGAACGTTTGAACATAAGTTTCTCTTCATTACTGCGAGTCATATCAGACGACTCTTGTCATAACAGCTTGTTAGATCGAGATATTCGAGAACCTTGATTACCTTTGAATACCTGTATTAGATCACCTTTTCGCCCTATCTCTTTACAGTCTGTGCATTGATGACTTGGCTTTAAAATACTAATCATTGCACCTAAGTCTTTCCTCATTTACCTTTGTAGCTCAACATAACAAATGCTAGCCTTCTTGTTTTCCTTACCAGAATGCAAAACTTTGCACTTATTGATACTAAAACATTTTATCGCCTGTAAGCCCAGTCTATCAGTTTGTTGATGTCAGTATGAAGCCACATACATTGTTTCTGTTGTTGATTTATTCCCCAGCTATGTTTCCTCTGCGAATTATCGATCTCTTACACTATAGCCTAATATCACTACCATCACTATACATGATGAATATAATCGGCAGTCTGCTTGTTACGCCTGACCATTTTGAGATTAGATCATTATTACTGATCTTTGTTTTCAGCCAGTCGCCCTATGTTAACAGCCAGTCAACCCGTGTATACAGCCAGTCAACCAATGTTTACAGCCAGTTAATCAATGTTTACAACTACAACCAATTTCCTGACGACCAAAGTACAGTCCCTTCTCTACCATGTGATTTAACGGTAGCTAGTAACCTTTGATGTGAGACTTTATCGAATGTTTCCTGAAAATTGAAGCCGATGACATAAACTATTTTGCTTTCAACACATAAACTGATTAAATGATAAATCATCTAGATGAATCAGACATGGTCGATACCGTTGATAACCATGTTGAGAATAGTTTACTTAATGGTGAAAAAAAACCTTAAATGGCAGACGTCAAAGCTAATTGGACGACAACTTGCAGATACTCACAGATCCTCTTCTGACTGTAGGCCTCCTGTGGAGTCCACTTCTGTCAGTTCGTCTAAGATTTTTTTAAGTCATGTCCAGTCGTGTGTATTTTCTTGTTATAGTTATATTTCTAGTCTTGCTTCAAAGGACTTCACTGATGGTGCTGTTATTATTTTCTCTGGTAGGCTGTTACATGTATCTACTGTTCTTTGTGTAAACGAATATTTCCTAATAACAATCATAATCTTTATTTATACAGTTTAAGCTGGTGGCCGCCCGCGGGCGGTGAAGTCATCATCGGGTTGTATAAACCTGGACACATTTTCACCATATTTTCCTGGTTGTATCTCGTGGTATATCTCGGTCATATCACCTCTTGATCGTCTATATGCCAGTGCTGGAAGGTTTAATTTCTTGAGTAGTTCTGGGTAATGATCTATTACCTTTTATAACATTAGTGTTACATTGGCATTTTTCGCCTATATCATTGTCTTTGGTGAAACTTAGTTAGGCTTGCTGTTTATTTACCATAATTCCATTTAATGCCGTAGTACGTTTTACAGTTTTATGGCTATGTTGCAAAATGGTTATACCCAAACCAATGGAACCGGATTCGGAACATGAGTTGTTGCTTCATTTGTAAATACAAATTCCCCCATTCCACCCACCCCCTAAAAAAAATCCTTTAAGATATCAGATATCATCTATGGCCTTGACGTTTTGAACCAAACACTAATTTTCGCACCTCAGAACAGAGTGTTCCGGTCGGTTTTGATATGATCCTGTTATTTGGAGCCCGGAGCGAAGTATTAGGGGCAGTTTATGGTTCCCTTATCATTATTTAGATTGCAGTAATGTAAGTAACGCGAACCATTTTGAGTGAGCTGAGACCTGCCTGGGTATACCGAGCCGATTGGTCGGTAACCCAATTTAAAGTCCTGATCGAGGATTTAAAAGTAGCCAACCCACCCCAATTTTTGTAGATTACAGTGATTTAAGTAATATGTGTAATTTTGGATGAGCTGCGACCTAGGAATTGTGCGTTACAGGCCGATATGTCAATAGTGCTAATATCAACTAAGCGCGTAGCGAATTTCCAGTTGTACCTAAAGTGGGGTTTTCCCTTATCAGTGTGTCGATCGCATTTACTTAAGTATCGCACATGACACTGAGTAAAGTGAGATTTAAAGAACGGGGTGTTCCTAGCAGGCCCTTTAATCTGGATTTGGTCATGGAGGAAGGGGGAAATTGTAAACTTTTAAGGGGCAGGAGGGACTTGCGAACTGCAAAAGGGGCGGGGGAAGCTGTAACTTTTAAAGGGGCGCAGGTGAAGGGGAAGGGGGGGGGGGGAGAATTATAAACTAATTAAGACAACGATAAAAAGCTCAAAAGTGTGGTGTATGGAACACATTGTATCTTAGAGAACTAAACGGGTTCTAAGGTATTTGGATGTTAAAATCAGATATTGATTTTATGGAAATTCTCAAAAGATTTTACTACAGCTGCTGTAAAGTGTAGAAGTTAGTCTATTTTGAGTCCTACGACTAGTTTTGAAAGAAAATTTGATTATGATGATTGATAAAACAGTTATACATACAAGTTTCTTCTACCTAGGCATTAAAAGGGTTAGAATAATTATAAAGATTCATTAATTATCATTATCGGTAAGTTTGTTACGTATTGTGAAGCTCAAGGCCGGGAGGGAGGGGGTTCTCCTAAGGGAGGTGGATTTGTCCTCTTAGCCCCCCCCCCCCCCCACACACACACACACACACACATACACTTCGTAGTTACGATGTGGTTCCAAGCCTATTTATCAGTAATGCTACTTAGAGCCTGGGAAGGAGTTTAAAATCTACATCACGTGTATTTTTTTTTCTCTTAACTTTTGGATTTTCTATCATTGGAAAAAGTTTCGTTTCTACACTCTCTCTCTTGCTCCAGCTTTTACCCCAACCCGTCACATGCGAACAGTAGCTACTTATATACTATCACCATTATTTTTCTTTCTTGAAAAAGTTAATCTTATATGTTATTTTGTGTGTTTGTATGTGTTTAATGTACAGCATATCATTATCAAAATGGTTCCTCCCTGTTGCTAAAAGTTGGTGATGGGCATTGATTGAAGAATTGATTCTATTTGGCAAAAAAAAAAGATAGTTTTCTTTTCACTGAGAACGTTATATAAATTTATCATGAAAATACTTACCCCCAATGTAGTCCTCATAGTACATTCAAGGTATTATAACAAGAGTACGTAAAATACAGTTGAACTAGATGCAGAATGGAATGATTTCATAATTACTAAAAACTAATATCATAGACGAGCTCAGTTATTAGCCCAACGTAGAAGAAATGAAAATGAATGACATACTCTTTAAGATCACTGTTAATGGCAGTTTATGTCTCTGCTTGAAACATAGTGTTCCTCCAGCCTATGTGCAGTCAGAATTAGAAATTAGCTACTTTAATCAATTACTTCATCTATGATACATTTGTATAATAGCCTTGTACATTTTCAATTGACTCCCTTGTAATCAACAAAAGTTACATATGATTTTTTTTGTAATCTGAGGTATTATGTGACATTACGCTATCGTTACGATGACGAAATAAGGGTACCTTTACTCAGCACTTCCGTTTTCTTTTGAAAAAAAAATGCACAATATCTCATGATAAATTCTGTGATCATTGTGTATGGAGAAGGTTATGATGCCTTTAAGTACAGCTTTGACGCAATTGAGTTTTGTGAAATACGAATTTGGTGAAGTTAAGGGGTTTCCCCCTGGCATAAAATCCCCTCCCCCTCCTCCACTCTCCCCTCTTCCTCGACTGCAGTGTAAACATCAAGATATTTTCAGCTCGTGAATAATCCTCGAGCGTCCAGTTGGTTTCCCTGCCCAGAGCTCAGTTGATATGAATCTGGTGAGACGATAACAACAAGAGAAAAGCAAAATTACTAACCAGCCAATGTAAAACCTTGGGAATAAGTGACTAAGAGCTGGCAGGACAAATTGGTAGCAGGAGTTTGCTTGGCCCAGCTACTGGGAAGAGGGCCAGCGGAAATAGCCAGGAAGGCAGGAAATCTACTTGTGGACATCTGCATATCAGGTAGACTCCACCCTGTGGGTAAATAACGTGAAATGTGCCTATTGTTATTGTTCTCGTAGTGAACATTTTCAGTATAAGATTCGTAACTTTAAGATAATGTTAGTCTTAGGTCAGTCAGGGCCAAAGTGCAACCTTTGGTAATCCACATCTCGGCGACCGATTGTTTGTGTCGATAGGCTTACCAATGTCCTTCGACACGTGAGTAAATGTCTGCTGTCTACTCCACTCATGACTCGTGCAATTTATGATACAGCTTGGGTTAGGGAAGGAGGAACGTTTTCTCTTTAGATTATAGGCTGACGCAAGAACACTGCATCTCCCTGCACACCTTGTAGGTGTGCTACGTTAGTAGCATGCAACCAAAGTGAAACTGCATTGATTATTATTACAGATACTTATGAATATCATATAATTGGACATGGTGAGGGATGCTTCTAAACTGGTATGGTAAAAGACCAGTTTATCTCCACATCATTGTTAACATTGGATTTTTAATGTGTTTGTTTAGTAGTGATAATGTGTAGCTTACAAATAGCATAAGAATGGAATAGTGTGATATAAAGCATTATAGATTATACAGGCATAATGAGTAAGGTGATACTGGTGTAAGGTTATAAGAATTTGTGGAAATGTGGGATTGATTAACATAGAAGAAGGTGAAACAATTGAAAAAGATGAGCATGACCTTTAAAAACCCTACAACCTCCCCTCCTACCCCAAGCGGCTAAGGTTTATGTGAATTTGGAATATTCTGCGAGACATCAATGACTGAACATTACATAAATTTTCCACAAACTTAAACAAACAGACATCACCCCAAGTGGCTTTTCATGCCACCACCTAACCTTTTTTGCACCAGCAGTCATTTTATGGGGTTCCCAACAACAGATCAAATTATTGTTAATATATATTGAATATATCTCTGTTGCTTGGGAATAGCAGATGAATTTTCATAAACTTGATGCAAAAAAAAAGATTGTTTCACCTGCTTATATGTTACTTTTGGGTGTCTGTCTTAATGAGCTCTGCATCACTTCTGGCTTTGAATATTGAGTGATTTTTTCTCCAGTGTTTAGAGAGTACAGTAATTGTTTTGAAGCATTATTTGGAATGGTATGTTTTATTGAATGATATATCAGGGAAAATATGAATTACTGTAAAATTGGGTAGTACCATTGTAAAATATCTGCAGGGCATATGAAAACCTCACGTAACATTACTTAGGAGCTTAAATGCTAATAGAAACACTGGTGTACCAACATAAAATTTGTCTGTTGTTGGGATTCACATGGCTGCATGCAGTGTTGTTTGCTTGCTGAAATCAAGCAAGCCATTTGTATGCTACAACTGTATCACCATACTTAGTGTCATTCAGTAAGACTTAGTGCAGTGTTGTCCATCAGAAATTAAATTTTTACTCCCCAGTGTGAAGACATTCTGGAGGATGATGGTGTGTATTTGTCTTTAAATGAATGAGTATCTAAGGGAGAACGAGATATTTGGAAGATGAATGGGCATTGAATGGAGGATGTGTGAAAAGCGCTAAATACTAAGTAACCCTGAGAGGTTGCTGTAACCCCTCCCTGTTCAGAAACACTGATTTTTGCTGCCTGATCATTTTCCACAAATGAAGATTTTCACATTGAGAATTCTCATCACAATTTCAAGGTGAGGAATGCTTCTGCAGGACAGTCACTCTGTTATCCTGAGGGATAGCAATGTGAAGTTTGTTTAAATGTTGCCATATATGCCACTTTATGCTGATATATCTTTATGAATTTTACTGATGAAGTTGCCATAAATTATGTATTAGAATTGATTTTTGTAAAGTACAAATAGCAAAATAATAATCATTTCATTGATGTTTAAGGTAGAAAAATTAGAACAGTAGTCAGTTCCTCTTGGGTATGAGAATACTAAGTTTATTTTTTGACTGTTTTCTATCTTTCTGTAAGAAGAAAAACATCTGTAGGGGTACAAAAGCTTTAAGTGTTTAGAGAAGAAAAAAAATCGGTATGGACATGAAGGGGATGATAATGAATGAAGTTTATATGGGTGTAGAGAATGCTACAAAGAAATGATTGGGATGAAACTGAGATATGGGTATTTCAGGGCTTACTGAAAAAATGCTTATTTACCTGTTTATATAGGCTCATTTTGAACAGTGATGTGATAACTCTCATTGTGACATTGAGAAATAAAAGATCTCTAATGAAATTATTAAGATTACAAGTATTTTTCATATGATATCAGAGTAGTTTAAAATGATCCACCAATGAACCAAGGGCTTAAAACAAGTGTCTAGGGTGTTTATACAGTGGGGTTAGAGTTCAGGAGGAGGTTGAAGTATGTATGGTAGAGAGAAATACAGCAGGTACAAATGAGGAGGCAAGGAGTACTGTAACACATCCTGAAAATGAAAGTAGGCAAAGCTAGGGGTACCAGTGGAGTAGTGAGTGAGAGAGAGTAAAAAGTGGAGGTAAAGCTGCTGTTGATTAAATTTGGAAAATGTGTGTGGCAGCATGGGAAAGGTTTTGTGCTGTGTTGTTTAGACAGAAGTAAAGTTTGTAAGAACTAAGGAGAATCAGTCTGTTGACAAGATGTATGATGAAATTTGATTGTTAAAAGGAGAAGTAAACTGCTTTTAGGTGAAGAATAAGGTAGTTATAGGGAGAGAAGAGAATGTGACTAATATTGGACAACTATGATATTCCAACGGAGCAAGATCCCAAACGACTTGCTTCTAAGGTTATGCATGAACTTCAGAGTTTTGTTCAAAGTGACATAAGAGGCTATTATATCGCTGTTAATTAATTTAAAGATATGTATTTCCAAAGAACGCTATACATGGGATTTTTATTCTTAAGCCGAGAACAGAAACTTAGATTTCACTTGGGTCCCATTGGAACTGGTGACAGAAAGTTGTAAGATGATCTTGATTTTAGCACATTTAGCACATGAGAAACTTTTCAAATTCTGCCTTTAATATATCAGAGGCAGATGTGCTTTCTAGATCTGGCAATAAAATTCCCTGAAATCCATACTGGATGGATAAGAATGATGATTAACGTAAAAATTTTGAATATTATGTGAGATATTGTTTTCCCATAAGTGAAATATAAATTTTTTCAACTTAGTCAATAAACAGCTAAAAATCATTACATATCTTAAAGAAAGTTTATATGAGTACCAATATGCATTATATGATATTGATTCATATATAAGAAGTAATGATCTTGAAAAAGTGACAGATATGAGATGAAGAATAAAAGTAATCTTGCTTTTTTTTGTGAATTATGATATTAAAAAAGTATCATGCCCATTATGAATCATTTACATCTAAATAAAGAGTATGGTCAGTTTTTTAGATTTAAACACTGATATCAGTAGCTACCAAATTATTTGCATCAGTCAAACACATTCTAATTCTGGAATGGATTATCCTTGATTATTCTCATTCATTTGTGTACATGAACTGGGGCAGCTGAGCTTGTTGATGGAAGTAGGTCAGATGTTTCCACTTCCTTACCATCCAGTTTTACCTCTGAGGTATCTTAATCATTATCCATGAGTGTCCTCAAACTTACTTCCATACTCATTGTCATTATGGCATCAGTGTCTGCATCAGTTGCAGCTGTCTGGTTCTGAATATTTGTGATTGTTATGGGAAAGTAAAACGTTTTTGAACATAAGAACTCTGTTTAGCTGCTTATTGTACTATATAACTTTGGCCCATATCAGCATAAAAAATTGATGTTATATTAGTTACATAATAGATGACAGTAGATTAGTTATTGGGATCAAAACAAAAGAGTTCAACAACATGAAAGTTAATTGGATACTTGCTGCTTAGTCGTTCTGTTGATTGAATTTAGTTAAACACTACATGCTGTGCTGCTAACAGAACTTCCAGCTTATTTATAATCTTAAGATCATATAAAACACATGTATTAACATGATCAGATAATATAACACATGTAACTTGCCAAAGAAATTAAAATCCAAGCTCATTTCTCATAGATATGTACTCTGATTTAAGAAACACAAGTTTAAAGCCTCTAAATACTGACATATACTGGCATTTTAGCAGCTTACTACAAACCCTGGCATAAGAGGCATATTAACGTAACAATACTTTAATAAGGCTGCTTATTTGCTTCATGATTTGTTCGCTGATCATGTAAACAAGTGCCATACATCACACTGCATAGGCAGCCCTCCAGAATTTCTGATTTATATATTCCTATAAGAGGATAGAAAACATGTTTATCAATATCACACAATGATGTATGGTCTTTAACTTGCCTAGATCAAGCATCTTAGAAATGGACTTTGATTGAAGAAACATGTATGTAAGCTGTAAGTGCTGACATATATAGGCATTTGAAGTTTATTACAAAACCTTCATATAGTAGTACATCAGAGGACAGAGACTTTAAAACTGAATTTATTTTTTAGAGATTTTTTCTTTTTTTATTCATATTTGCCATTTCCCGTGCTAGCAAGGTAGCGTTAAGAACAGAGGACTAAGCCATAGATGGAATATCCTCACTTGGCCCCCTTCTCTGTTCCTTCTTTTGGAAAATTAAAGAAACGAGAGGGAAGGATTTCCAGCCCCCCTGCTCCCTCCCCTTTTAGTCACCTTTTATGGCACGCAGGGAATGTGTGGGAAGTATGTTTTTTGCCCTATCCCTAGGGATAGGGGAGAAAGATGTATAACATTCAGTATTATATCAGTAAGCTGAACTTCAAAATGCAGAGATGTATAGCAGTGTTGTCCAAAAGTTTTTGTGTATTGTACCCCTTGTTACTTCCTACCATTAAGCACCACCATGACTGATTGAACTCAATATTTGGAAGGACAGTGCAAATTATATTAAAAGTTTGCATAATTTGGGTGCTGGACAATAAATTATTATTCATTATACTAAAGGAAAAAGACTGATGAAATAACATTAGAATGCTTGAAAATTGCTTGCAAATCAATGTGAAATGAGGGGTTGATGTTCACTGATGAATTTTGTTATTCTTGGTGGCAGAGAGGCTGCTGCAGTGATCAGGTTTTGTTCAAGGTGGACATTTAGTTTGTTTCTCTGTTTTGACTTGATAATGCTCATTTGCAGAGAAAGGTTCTTCACAAAGGTAGGTAGACCCAAAGGCAGGTTTTCCAAAGCCTTCTTCCTTAGGTTAGGGTGCTCCTTCTTTACACAACTCCATAATCGTGTGAAGGTTGAGCTTTCAGATATCAATTTGAGGCCATGGTCTGAACATGCTTTTAATAGTGCTTCCTAAAGGCAAATAGGAAGCTTCTTCATATTATTTTCAGGTATGAGGAATGGATTTCTAACCCATTTCAGCTGTACAGATCACTCATGTGTCAGGAGAGTAAGATTTAAAAGTGCAGATAAGGTTAGTCAAATGTTCCACAATAACTGGTGTTATTGTGAAATGAGAATGTTTGTATCATTGCCCTGCAGAGACAGATTTAACTCATTCAGCTTGCTAAATATGTCTATAAGATATGCCAGTTGTACAAGCCAAGTAGTGTTTTTAAAAAATGTGGTAAAAGGGGATCCATGTTCTGATAAAAAGGGACCTACCTCATTTTGCAAATCTGTGTACAGTAATATCTCTGTGTGCTCAGACTCTATGCTTTTGCACAGTCTGTGAAACAGGTGATTATTAAGTGGCCTTGACTTTATAAAGTTGATTACTTTGATGCCATCATTGAATATCCCATGCAACACTGAACTCATTTTTTGGGGATGCCAGTGATTCTCTATGAACGATGCAATGAGTCCACTCCACATCAGGATTTTCCTTTTTAATCTATGCAGCAAGTCCCTTCACTTTCCTGGTCATAGATGCAGCAGTGTCTGTGCACACACTAATGCAAGATTTCCTACTGAGCCCTTGTTCAGTGAAGAACTGATTAATTACATTGAGAAATGGCTTACCTGATTGTGTGTTCTTATTTTTTATGCTAAAAAGTACATGTTCATTTATATCATCTCCATTAGTGTATCTCACAAATGGGGCATTTTGAGTCTGTCTATTGATGTCAGTCGATTTGTCAGATTGAAATGAAAAAGACTGGCTTGCTTTCAAGTTATTCACAACTTGATCAATAATATCTGCACTCATTTCATTTACCCCTTAAAAAAGAGTTTGTTGTGACAAAGTAACATGACACTGATGTTTTGTGTTAAGATGACACTGGAGGTGAGCTGGTTTCATGCTACTATTGGCCAACCTCTCCCCACAGAAGAAGCACAAAGTTTGCAAAGGATCAGAATTCGTGGAAGTAAATCCAAAAAGCACATAATCTTCCTTGTATTGCTGGTATTTAGGTAGGTCTGTTTCATTTTTCTTCACAGCTGTTTGATTTCTTTCACTTTTAACCATCTATCCATATTTCATGATGTTATTGAAATAACTGTGTCTTTAAGCTAACATGTGAATTTGGAAAAGATATGTTCACACTTTCACTCCTAAGACATAACTGACCAAGAGTGGCTCAAGCAAGGAGTTCAGCTCTGTTCCCTTATTCGTCCTGTCCTGTTTCCTCTTCCACCCCCCCCTGCTTTCATCTCCCCTCAATTTCTATCTCATTTGTTTTGATTGTTTTGATAAACAATCACTTATGCACATATACTCATGCTCAGTAAATTTACTGATCTAAAATGCCATATGACCTACTTTTGATACAGTTTAAAAAAGAACATTATCTTCTCACATACCCCTCTGAACAGTGCTGCATACCCCTAGGGGTACACATACCTGTTTGGAAAACACTTGTGTAGAGAGCTCCAAACCATATGAGCTGTATGTTTTCAGACATACTTCATCTCCATATCCCTAGATGACAGCACTATTGGATTTTTGACATTCATTTTAAAGAACCTTAAATGACAAGGCACTATGCAGTGAAGTGAAACATTTATTCTGTTGCTGTGACATTTCTGAGATTTATGTGTTAAAGGGAAATAAAAGGCCCATAAATGTGAGTTATGCAGCAAAAGGGTTAAGGAAAAGCCCTATTAGGGATTACAAAGATTCCCCCTGGTAGACACATTCTAACTTGGTATTTGTAATGTATTATTGGTACACTAAAAGAGGCATGGGAACCAAGGCTTGGGGTCGGTCATTTTTCCTTACTCATGACACATAATTACAAGATGATCTTGAATTGAGCTTATGTTGAGCAGCACACCATAAGTGGTTAGGATATTACATACTAGAAACAACCAAAGCCCTGCTGAGGTTCTTTGGGAACAGTCCTTGTAGGGATTTCAGGGATTATCCTGAGTAGACCCATTCTGACATGGTTCCTCAAGTATATCATCAGTGCAGTACTTAAGGCTTGAGGGTTTGTCATTTTATCCCTTAATGATGACGTAGAGTTACAAAATGATTCCCATATAGCAACTTTAATGAATTTGACACAAGAAAACAGCTATGACACAATGTATTATCCTAATGTAAGCTTGATATTCTCAACAGCCTCATGTAGGACCATGATAGGTCATTTCCATACATTTAGTACCTCCACAATAAAATTTTGAACATTCGAAGAAGATTCCACAATACACACACATACACACACACACAAATTACATAAGGGAGTCTGGCAGGCTGAACTAGTAATGACAGTAAGGATCTGTGGTAATTTCCATACTGAAAAAAAAAATCCCAAAGTTAAGCATGCAGCAATTACATAAACTAACAAAAAATGTAATATAGCAAATTAGATTGCTGCCCAAGTAAGATGATTACATGATTACCTGGTTATCATAGCTGCAAAGGTGCACTGTTATACACCACAGAGTAATGAATCAAGAACGTGGTGCTTGTAGGTCATGATATGGAACACGTGAAATTAAAGCTACAGATCAATCACCTCTGAAGAACAGAAGTGGTCACAAGATGAAAATACACGTGCACTAGCAGATGAAAGCAGTGGCCAACAACTCCGCATAGTAAGGAAATTATGAGGATTGCTGGTAGCTTTGTTTCATCTTGCTACTGTGCCTTAACATAAAAAACCTGGGCTGGTTACTGTATAGAATAATTTTTAGAGTGCAATGAAGAAACATTCCTTGGCCTTATAGATAGCTGAAGATTTTGAATTGCCATGAATATGGATACGTCTTATTTTAAGAGTAAAATGTTTTAAACCCTTGTGAGCTCAGATATTCATAGGGCTGTGTCTGTAACTAAGAAATAAGAGTAGTAGGGATGGGTGATTTGCATTGTATAGTTGGAATTAGAAGAATATAGTTGAGAAGAAAGATTTGAGAAGAATGTATAATGTAAAGATGTTAGAAAGATGCATAGATGGAAACCTTTAAGAATACATGGCAGATGGTAGGTCGGTTAGGAATATTTGTGGAAGCATAATTGAGAGTGTTAGTAGAAGAGATAGACAAAAAAGTGAAGATTTAATGAGAAAATTTATTAGAGTTACAGATATTTCAGATGAGAATACCATAACTTTTGATTATGTGCAGTGGAGTAATTTTGTAGGTGAATGTTAGTCTTACTTTGCTTATCCATTTAAGAAGTTCATATGTTCATGTAGAAATATGTATTCACTAAGCAATTTGGTCAGTGTGAATGTCTCTGAATGAACTGAGAGGCTCTGTGCACTTGATTCATGTTATCTAAGTGGAAGCTTTGTTACAGATGATAGATTTGTTGCTGTAGTAGATTGGTTTCATTCTATGTATTTCTTGTGGAAAAAGTGCTTACTTTCTTGCTGCAACAACTGTTGTCTTTTCTCATTTTTCTATTTTCTTATGCCTTCTCCTCTTACAGTTTTTAGGCTACCTGTCTTATTTACAGTAACCTATCTTCAGAATAATAACTGGGAAGAAAGTAAACTACTTTTTATGTTTGTTATAAATTTTATTAACAAAAATCTAATTTTTGTCTCAGGCTACAGTGTTGGATTTTACATTACACTAGATGTTAATGTAAACCCTCAGTCATGGACAACCGTAATGGGTCAAAGCATATCTCAAGAATTCGTATCCTGAGTCTTGGTAATCCTGGAGTTGGTAAGGTAAAGTTCCTAATCATATTTTGTAAGGAAAAATATATAAGATTTAGCATTATTCTTTCTTTCTTTCAAACTATTCGCCATTTCCTGCATTAGCGAGGTAGCGTTAAGAACAGAGGACTGGGCCTTTGAGGGAATACCCTCACCTGGCCCAATTCTCCGTTCCCTCTTTTGGAAAAAAAAAAAAAAAAAAAAAAAAAAAAAAGAGAGGGGAGGATTTCCAGCCCCCCGCTCCCTCCCCTTTTAGTCGCCTTCTACGACACGCAGGGAATACGTGGGAAGTATTCTTAATCCCCTATCCCCTATTATTATTATTATTATTATTATTATTATTATTATTATTATTATTATTATTTTCATTTAATTTATTTTATTATACTCTGCCGCTGTCTCCCGCGTTAGCGAGGTAGTGCAAGGAAACAGACGAAAGAGTAGCCCAACCCACCCACATACACATGTATATACATACACGTCCACACACTCACATATACATACCTATACACTCAGGCTCTAGCTGTCATGTATAATGCACCGAAACCACTGCTCCCTTTCCACATCCAGGCCCCACAGAACTTTCCATGGTTTGCCCTAGACGCTTCACATGCCCTGGTTCAATCCATTGACAGCACGTCGACCCCGGTATACCACATCGTTCCAATTCACTCTATTCTTTGCACGCCTTTCACCCTCCTGCATGTTCAGGCCCTCATCACTCAAAATCTTTTTCACTCCTTCTTTCCACCTCCAATTTGGTATCCCACTTCTCCTCGTTCCCTCCACCTCTGACACATATATCCTCTTTGTCAATCTTTCCTTACTCATTCTCTCCATGTAACCAAACCATTTCAAAACACCCTCTTCTGCTCTCTCAACCACACATCTCTCTTACCCTTTCATTACTTACTCGATCAAACCACCTCACACCACATATTGTCCTCAAACATCTCATTTCCAGCACATCCACCCTCCTCCGCACAACTCTGTCTATAGCCCACGCCTCGCAACCATATTTTCATTATCATTGTTATTATTGTTGTTGTTGTTGTTGAAGGGAGCGGATGGGAAGTGGTAACAGGCAAGGAAAAGGTGCATAGGAGATGGAGTGTGTGTTTTGAGGAACTTGTGTTGATAGGGCAGCAGATATGGGATGTTATGATTGTTGGAGGTATGTGTAGTGAGATAGTCATGGCAACTGGTTTGGTGAAAAGAGAAGAGGTGCTGAAAGCCTTGCATAAAATGAAGTGTAGCAACTGGCAAGGCATCTGGATTGGATGGGACTGCAATTGAATTTCTGAAGAAAGGAGGTGACATTGTTGTTGATTGATTAGTTGTAATTTTCAATGCATATATGGTCCAAGATGAGGTGCCTGACAATTGGCAGAATGCTTTTATAGTGCCACTATAGAATGTCTAGCGGGACAAAAGTGAATGTTTGAATTACATGAATACAAGTCTGTTGAATGGACATAAGTTGTATAGGAGAGTGGTGATTTAGAGTGTGGTGTCTTGTACAAACCACCAGATTGAGAATGATACATGGTGTATTGAGGGTTGATTGAATAAGATGCAATAGGGTAAGAGAGAGATGTGGTATTAAGAATAGTATGTATTAATGTGTTGAAATGGTAAGGACACATGGAGAGGATGAGTTAGGAGAGGATGACTAGGAAGGTGTACGTATTGTGAATGGAGGGAACAAGAAGATGTAAACTGAGCGGTAGGTGGAAAGATGCAGTGAAAGATGCTTTAAACAGTCAGGGCCTGAACATGCAGGAGGATATCAGGCATGCAAGGGGTTGAGCGAATTAGAGTGAGCTGGTTTACTGGGGGGTGACTTGCTGTCAGTTGGCATATGTAGGGGTTCAGGGAAAAACATGGAAATATCTGTGGGGTTTGGCTGACAATAGGAGGTCAAGAGGAAGGTGCATGGGTTGAAAAAAGAGGGCAAATGAGAGTTAGGGTGAGAGAGAATGATTAAACTTTAGAGAGATTAAAAAGATGTTTTGGAAGGAGGTGAATGATGTGTGTAAGACAAGAGAACAAATAGGAACGTCGGTGAAGATGGGCAAGGGGGGAAGTAATAACAGGTAATGATGAAGTGAGGAGATGGAGTGAGAATTTGAAGGTTTATTGAATGTGTTTGACGATAGAGTGTTAGATATAGGGACTTTTGGTCAGGGATATGTGCGAAGTGATAGGGTCAGGGAAAATGGTTTCGTTAAGAGAGAAGAGGTGGTGAAAGCCTTGCAGAAGATGAAATCCAGCAAGATAGTGGGTTTAGATGGTGTTGCAGTTGAATTTATTAAGAAAGGGGGTGCCTGTGTTGTTGATTGGTTGGTAAGGATATTTAATGTATGTATGAATCGTGGTGAAGTGCCGTAGGGATGGTGGAATGTATGTATAGTGCCATTGTATATAAAGGCAGATAGACAAAGGTGAGTGTTTAAACTACAGAGGCTTACATTTGTTGAGTATTCCTGCAAAATTGTATGGGATGGTATTGATTGAGAGGATGAAGGCATGTACAGAGCATCAGATTGGGGAGGAGCAGTTTGGTTTCAGAAGTGGTAGAGGATGTGTGGATCAGGTGTTTGCTTTGAAGAATGTGTATGAGAAATACCTAGAAAGACATAGGTTTGTATATAGCATTTATGGATCTGGAGAAGGCACATGATAGGATTGATAGGGATGCTTTGTGGAAGGTCTTAAGAGTATATGGGGTGGGAGGTGAGCTGCTAGAAGCGGTGAAAAGTTTTTATCAAGGATGTAAAGCATGTGTACAAGAAGGAAGAGGAGAGTGATTGGTTGAATTTGGTGACTGAGTATGGAAAAAAAGTGTGAAAAGAGAAAGTTGAGAGTAAATGTGAATAATAGTAAAGTTATGAGGTTCAGCAGGGTTGGGGGACACGTTAGTTGGGGTGTAAGTTTGAATGGAGAAAAATTGGAGGAATTAAAGTGTTTTAGATATCTGGGAGTGGACTTAGCAGCGAAGGGAACCATGGAAGTGAAAGTGAGTCACAGGGTGGAGGAGGGGGCAAAGGTTCTGGGATCATTGAAGATTGTGTAGAAGGCGAGAATGTTATCTTGGAGAGCAAAAATGGATATGTTTCAAGGAATTGTGGTTCTAACAATATCATATAGTTGCGAGATGTGGGCCATAGAGAGGATTGTACGGAGGAGGATGGATGTTTTGGAAATGAAAGTTTTGAGGACAATATGTGGTGTGAGGTGGTTTGATTGAGTAAGTAATGAAAGGGTAAGAGAGATGTGTGGTAATAAAAAGAGTGTGGTTGAGAGAGCAGAAGAGGGTATTTTGAAATGGTTTGGACACATGGAGAGCCTGGATGTGGAAAGGGAGCTGTGGTTTCGGTGCATTACACATGACAGCTATAGGCTGAGTATGAACGAGTGTAGCCTTATTTGTCTTTTCGTAGCACTACCTTGCGGGTGGGATGCTGTTTCATATGTGGAAGGGTGGTGATGGGAGTGGATGAAGGCAGCAAGTATGAATATGTGCATGTGTATATATGTATATGTCTGTGTATGTATATGTATGTATACGTTGAAATGCATATGTATGTATATGTTGAACTGTGTATGTATGTATATGTGCGTGTGTGGGCATTTATGTATATTCATGTGTATGTGGGTGGATTGGGCCATTCTTTCGTCTGTTTCCTTGCACTACCTCGCTAACGCGTGAGATGGCAATCAAGTATAATAATGAAAATATTATTATTATTACTGTCATGAAATTGGATTTTGGCAATGAGGCCATTCTCCATATGTTCCTGGCTCTATCTCACTGTGCAGGATATAATGAGCAATTATGAAAAAATTTGTTTTTAATTAAACATTGGATATCCTATCATTTGTATCTTTAAAAGTGGTTCACCCCATAATTAATTCACTTCAGAATTGTAGTGGTAAGTGTATATCATTAACATTACAAAACTGTTTGTTTTTCAGAGCTGCCTAATCAAGAGATACTGTGAAAAACGCTTTGTTAACAAATACATCCCAACTGTTGGTATTGACTATGGATCAACAACTGTAGATGTGGATGGACGTAGAATCTCTGTTCACTTCTTTGATACTTCAGGCAGCCCTTTGTTTGAAGAGGTGTTTATTGTTTATTTATATTTTGAGTGCATTGTTAGAAAATGTGTGAATGGTTTTTTTTGTCTATGCTTAAAATCAAGTTCTGTTAAAGAGAGATGTGTCTGTCTAAAATGCCATATTTTACATTAAGGGCAGGATTCAGCAGGGTTTCCATATTTACTACTATACAAAGTCTTTGGTCTTTGCACAAATCTCCTCACATGTCTGTGCAAATACCTCTCACACATTTTCTGTCCCTCCTTCTAAGCTGTGGTGTTTTATTTTATATTCTTATGAGGTGATGTATGTATTTTTTTCAGTCACTATTTTCTTACTGATTTTTCTCTTTATATTTATAGGGCATTCCACATTGTGATGTTCTCTGGTATACTTCCTTGGACTCTATGCTAGTCTTCAAAAGTCATGGTCATGTGAATCAATTTTGCTGTTTCCTGCAAATTTTTTTGTCTTTCTTCACTTCCCTGATTCTGTTGTCTTCCTAGTATATACCTTCTGTAGCAACTCTCTTTTCCCATATTTTAGTTTTCTTAGGTACAAAAGTGATTCTCTCATTTGATTGCTTCATGAGCATGCAATTAAATCATTGTTACATTGTTATTATGAATTTCCAACTCTTGAGAGCTTGAAGGTAATTTTTTTTTTTCTTTTTTCAAACTATTCGCCATTTCCCGCGTTAGCGAGGTAGCGTTAAGAACAGAGGACTGGGCCTTTGAGGGAACATCCTCACCTGGCCCCCTTCTCTGTTCCTTCTTTTTGAAAAAAAAAAAAAAACGAGAGGGGAGGATTTCCAGCCACCCGCTCCCTCCCCTTTTAGTCGCCTTCTACGACACGCAGGGAATACATGGGAAGTATTCTTTCTCCCCTGACCCCAGGGATATATATATATATATATATATATATATATATATATATATATATATATATATATATATATATATATATATATTCCCTGGGGATAGGGGAGAAAGAATACTTCCCACGTATTCCCTGCGTGTCGTGGAAGGCGACTAAAAGGGAAGGGAGCGGGGGGCTGGAAATCCTCCCCTCTTGTTTTTTTTTTTTTTTTTTTTTAATTTTCCAAAAGAAGGAACAGAGAAGAGGTCCAGGTGAGGATATTCCCTCAAAGGCCCAGTCCTCTGTTCTTAACGCTACCTCGCTATCGCGGGAAATAGCGGATAGTATGAAAAAAAAAAAAAAATATATATATATATATATATATATATATATATATATATATATATTTTTTTTTTTTTTTTTTTTTTTTTTTTTAATACTATTCGCCATTTCCCGCATTAGCGAGGTAGCGTTAAGAACAGAGGACTGGGCCTTTGAGGGAATATCCTCATATGGCCCCCTTCTCTGTTCCTTCTTTTGGAAAATTTAAAAAAAAAAATGAGAGGGGAGGATTTCCAGCCCCCCGCTCCCTTCCCTTTTAGTCGCCTTCTACGACATGCAGGGAATACGTGGGAAGTATTCTTTCTCCCCTATATATATTTATCTATTTATTCACTTTGCCCCGTCGCCGTCCCCCGCACCAGCGAGGCAGCGCAAGGAAACAGACGAAATATATATATATATTGGAAAGGATCACAAGTTTTGCGCGTGATCAAGATATTCCCATGAATCCACGGGGAAAATGAAACACGAAAAGTTCGGGTTTCATTTTCCCCGTGGACTCACAGGAATATATATATATATATATATTTTCTTTCTTTCTTTCAAACTATTCGCCATTCCCCGTGTTATATATATATATATATATATATATATATATATATATATTTTTTTTCTTTTTTTTTTTTCATACTATTCGCCATTTCCCGCATTAGCGAGGTAGCGTTAAGAACAGAGGACTGGGCCTTTGAGGGAATATCCTCATATGGCCCCCTTCTCTGTTCCTTCTTTTGGAAAATTTAAAAAAAAATGAGAGGGGAGGATTTCCAGCCCCCACATATATATATATATATATATATATATATATATATATATATATATATATATATATATATATGAAGGTAATAGTTAGCAAAATTATTTTATTAATATTTTACATGTGCAGATTTAACTGGGGTAAAAAGTACGATGTTACGAGAGAGAGTGAGCTCATGAAATAGGGCAAACAAGTATGTCTGTGAGGGGAATAGAGAGTCAGTAGACCAAGTGATTGTGTGAGAATGATTAAGAGCATGAAAGTGGGGGATAGCATGAGTTTGAAAAAGAGATGGGGTAAACTTGAGAGAGGGTGGGAGTTTTACCTCACTGAAAACCATTTAACATACTGTTATTAATTTTTATTTTTATGCTTACACCTTAGTAATTTTAGTTTAAGTAAAGTTGGAGTCAAAAGAAATCATCAAAATCTTAAGTATTGACCTGCTATTATTCTCTCTGAACAATATATCAATCTTTTGTTTTTTTAACACATTTTCCAGTAACATAAGAGTGACAAAGTCAGCAGAATGTTCCACACTGCAAGAGCAGTTTGTTGGTAATTTTTTCATATCCTGTTGATTTATCAAGTGATGCATCATTGCTCACCCTATCATCGTTACGAACAAACAAATATGCCTTCACTGGCCTTCACTGACCACAATTGGGAATCAATCCCATGGCACCATCTGAAATACCCTTAACCCTAAGTTTATTATTTATTGACCATGTTATCTCTTTCTCTGTCTGTTTTTACCCTGTTCCTGTAGCTATACATCATTATAGGTATTAAAATTTGATCACCTCTCATGCAGATATTAATTAGTAGAGTGTAAATTTTCTTGGGAATAAATATGAAAGCTTTGCTCTGAGATACAGGGATTTTAACCATGGAGGGATTCCATCTTCCTCCTACCCTCATACATGAATTACTGTTTATAGTATAGTGCATTTATTACAGGTTCGAACAGAGTTTTATCGTGACATGCAGGGGATCATGCTGATATATGATGTCACAGATAGATCCTCATTCATTGCATTAGATGCCTGGCTTGCAGAGCTAAGACATAACTTGGGCTCGTAAGTTATTGACACATTATTTTTTTCTTCATTATTTGTTGCAATGAATATGAAAACATCCTCTGGTGTTGTAGCATTAAGCATTTGTATTGCACTCATGTTTTGGTAGTGGTTGGTCTTGTAATTTTTGACTAACAGACTCAGTGAAGGTCATGCATGAAAGCTAATTGTGTGCATTCTTACAATATAAAACTCCTGCTAATAGTTCATGAATGAGCTGTTTCCTAAGGATATGGCATTTTCTGGGAAAAAATTATGAACAGTTTTCCAAGGTGATGAGCGTCTAGTTTGAAACAGTCTTGAGTAACAATTTTGGTTTAGAAATGTTGGATTTTAGTTCCCATATTCCAAATCTCCAGAAGTTTTTATTTTTCCTAACCTGTAAAGTAAAATTCATTAACCTTTTATTGGCTTATCTTGAGTTTTTGTAAGCTTAAGAATTCTCTAACGAGAGGCCCAAGATTTGATAATAGTTGGAAAACAGTACAGGCTGCCACTGTAGTATGATGGTTCACAGTGTGATGTTTCGCGATAGTGACATCTGAGAAATAGGTTAGAAATTTGTAAATCAGTGCTGAGTTTTTGCAAAGCAATAGATTTGAAGAAGAATCACATTCAAATATTTTTTCAAATAGATATAAAGTTTTAAGGTATAAAGTAAGGTTTTTCAGCTATGGTGTCTTTTATAATATGTAAACAAGAAAACAATAGATTTTCATATTCCAGCCTCTGATGGTCACCTTCTGGGTAACACCAAGTTTCTATATTCCTAATGCCCCATAAAAGAGGGTTCTACCTAAATTGAAAAATGTTAGAACAGGTAATGTTATGACCAAGTACATCAACAAACATAGATATCACATACTAAAATGGATAAACATACTTTGGAACACTTGACAAACTATTCAATCAACTCCCATCCCACATCACCACCACCTACCTCAGTCCCGCATCTCCTGCATTTCTATAAGAATAATTGAATATTGTCTGATTTACATAGTGTGATATATTTTATTGATGATAAGCTAAGATGTTTTGGGAATAGTCCATACATGAGAGTTAGATTGAGGAAATTTTTGGTTTGGAACTTAACCTCCTTATGATATGGGTTTCAGTGACTTATAAGTGACCTTCTTTTATAACAACAGATCCCTGTAATGTAACTGTTGTTTTATGAGGGTCCCTTCACTGCAGTATTTTATTTTTTTCTCATTTAGGTTTGCAAAGATTTTAGAGCCTGTTGGTGAGCTTTGGCCTATGGGTAAATAGCTGTTTTTTCTCATCTGTGGTGCATATGTGGAATATTGTAAGAGTTCAGTTTTGAAAGCTCTTTTGCAGTAATAATAGAATTTTTGACTGACTGGCAGTTGGTATTATGACCATCGTGTTTCAACTCCTTGCCTCCCCCCTCTTCATTTGTCATTTTTCCTTTTTGTATTTTGCAGTGGTGTTTTTTGTATTTTGCAGTGGTGTTTTTTATACTTGACTGCTGTTTCCTGCATTAGTGAGATAGCATTAGGGACAGACAAACAAAAGCCACATCTGCAGACATTCATTTTCTAGCTGTCATGTGCCATGCATTGACACAACCCCCTATCCACAACCAGGCCTCAGACCTTTTCATGCCCTGGTTTAGTTCAGTGACAGCACATTGTTCCCTCTATACCACATTGTTTCATTCTAATCTGTGTGAGCCTTTCAGCCTCCTGCATGTTTAGACCCTGATCACTTAGTCTTTTTCACTCCATCCTTCCATCTCCAATTTGGCCTTTCCCATCTCCTTGTTCCCTCCACTTCTGACACATACAACCTCCCTGTCAACCTCTCCTTTCTCATTCTTGCCATATGTCTTAATCACTTCAGCACACCCTTTTCAGCTCTATCAGCCACTTTCTGTATTACCACACATCTCTGTTACCCTTTTATTACTAACTATATCATACCACCTTGCACCACATATTATCCTCAAAAATTTCATTTCCAACACATCCACTCTCCTCCACCCTCCTTCATCTATAGCCCATGACTCATATCCATACAGCATTGTTTTGACTACCGTATCTAAAGATATACTCATATTTGCTGTCCAAGATAACAACCATTATTTCCACACATTCTTCAGTGCATCCAGAACCTTCCTTCCTTTGCCCACTTTATGACTTGCTTTTGCTTCTCCGGTTCCATTTGTTGCCATGTCCACTCACAGGTATCTAAAACACATCACTTCCTCCAGATTTTCTCCAATGAAACTCACACCCCAGTTAACCTCTCCCTGGATTCTGCTGAACCAAATAACCATGCTTTGTTCACATTTGCTCTCAACATCCTCATTTCACATATTATTCCAAACTCAGTCACCAACTTCTGCAGTTTCCCTTTTGAATCTGCCATTAGTGCTGTTTCATCATCAAACAACAAATGACCCCCTTTGTTGATACTTCATACCTAACAGACTGCATATTTGCATCTCTTTCCAAAACTTGCATTTATGTATCTCACTATCCACCCCTTAAACAAGTTAAACAGCCATGGAGACATCTCACACCCCTATCACAGACCAACCTTCACTTCCTAACCATGCACATGCCTTACACCCATGATAAAATCTTCTCATTGCTTCAAACATCCTTCCTCCTACACCATATATTCTTAAGACCTTCCAAAAGGCATCAACTTTGTTGTACGCTTTCCCCAGTTTCATAAATGCATACGTCTGATCCACATAACCTCTAAAACAATATTCTTCCTCTGAACATGCCTTCACCTGCCAGTCACTGCTTTCTCATACAGCTTCTATAAATGGTGGTTAGAAAGGTGCTAATTAACCAATCAACAACATAGTCACCCCTTTCTTAAGAAGTTCAACTGCAGTACCATCCACTCTGGCCTCCTTGCTACATTTCATCGTATGTAAGGCTTTCAGTACCTTTCCTTTCTTCACCAAACCACTCTCTCTATTGCTCTCTCACCTCGCATACCATCCTGCCACAAACACCCGACATTTGTCACCTTGTCATCAGACACATTCAGTGGTCCTTCAAAATACTCATTCCATTTCCTCCTCACTTCATCATTACGTGTTGCCACTTCCACACTTGCCTCCTCCACCTTGAGGTACTTATGGTAATTCTGGCAGGATTTAGATGTTTCGTTTGGTGATACATCCTGTTGCTTAACAAGAAAACAATAGATTGTATTTAAAGGGATTTTTTTAATTAGTTTAGTGGTGTTTAGTGTCATTACATGGTCGTGTCGCCCTCACTGCCACCTTCCTTCCTTCATCCTCAGCATCTGAGTGTATTTCCCCCTTTTTTTTCTTTTATGAGGGGGTGAAGGTTTTAGGTGTATGGGCCCCTCTTAAGGGGAGTTACACTAGAGTCAGGGACCATGATAATATCGCTCTTGTGATCACTCCCACAACCTTCCCTCTCTGTTGGACCCTTTACTTTTTCTGTTCACTATACCAACATTCGTTGTCTCTCTAGTAACCTCTCCTCTGTTGAACACAATCTGTCAAGTACCTCTTCTAATATCTTAATTATCTCTGAGACACAGTTGTCCAATGATGTTCTCATTAGTCCCTTCTTCATATCCAAATATAGTCTCCACTCATGATTGAGTTTCAAAGGTAGTGTTTGTGCTTATTCCAACATCAACACACTTGTTACATGCCCAAACATTATGTGGCCCAGGTTTGTCACCCAACTTCCTCACTTTGTCTTTGTTTTGCCAATTGCTCTCCTAATTCTACAAATTTTATATTTTTCTTTGACCATCTAGACTCCTGCCATGAGACTGTGACATCCTCTCACCCGCAAACTGAGATCCTCTGCCTTGGGGATTTCAGTGTCACAATAGGGAATAGTTGAATTCCTCTCGTATGGGTGGTGGAGGGATTGAAGCCCTCACATTTTCCATTCTTGGTGACTAAGAGTAAATTATCCCCCACTCTACCCATATTCCTATGGCTGTGACCATTTTCCTCATATTCTGGATCTGTTCTTCACTTTTAGTCCATCTCACTATAAGTATACAATCTCACCTCCAATTGGTTCATTTGATCACACTCTCATAAATCTATCTATTTTAACGGCACTTCCCCCTCCTTCAGCCCCTTCTAAGCATAGATGTTGGCACCTCAACAAAGTTGTCTGGAATAACTTAGGTCACTTCTTTTCTAACTTTCCTTGGGTAAATTACTGTCTCTTATGTGGTGATGCTTCTGTCTCCACTAAATGCTTTGCAGAGGTTATCCTTGCGGGAAATGTAAGCATTTATCCCCCATTCCTCCAAGACGATCTTTTCATCCAGTCCATGATTCTACTGTTCTCCCGTTCTAAGGCCATTCAATTAAGGGATCAGGCATATCAGGCTTGGAAAAACTTTCCTTCCTTTGACTCCCATTCAGCTTTTACCACTGCCCACAATCACTGCAAGTGCAATAACCTTTCCTTGTCATCCAAGGTCTTTCTGATCTTTATATGAGGGTATCTTGCTCTACCTTTCCTTCTTTTTTCCATTCTGACAGTATTATATCCGTCCCTGCCATATACAAAGCAACTCTACATGGTTCCTGTTTCTCCTCTAACTCCACCTTGGATGACTCTTAACATTCCTTCACCCCATGATGCTCCTCTTACTAATCCTTTGCTCCTCTCCATAATTTCTTCAGACTGTTCGAAAAGCCCTTCTCTCTCCGGACAAAGTGGGGCAAGGCTTATTAAAAGAGTGTCTCTCTGAACTTGCATCCGTGCTTGCTCGTCTGTTTTGTTTCTGTTTGGAAACCAAAATTTTTCCCTCTCTTGGAAGCATGCATTGATACATCCCATCCCTAAGAAGGGAACCTGTTCTGACCCCTCTAACTTTCATCCAGTTGCTTTGACATCTACCATTTCCAAAGTCTTTGAATCGCTCCTCAACTCCCATATCCTTATACACCTTGAAACTCACAGTATAGTTTCTGTAAGGCAAGATTTGCTGGTGATATTCTTTCTTATCTTATCGATGTCTGGTTATCATCCCCTTAATGATTTTGGAGAGTCGTGTGTTGTTGCCCTTGACATATCCAAAGCTCTTGACAGGGTGTGGCATCAGAGTCTCATCTCTAAGCTCCCCTCTTTTAGCTTCCCTCCCTCACTTTCCTCCTTCACATCCAGCTTTCTTAGTAGCCAGTCTATCTCTGTGGTTGTTGATAACTTATGACCTGGAACATTGCAATAGACAGGACATTTTAGTAGACAGGTTTTTCACTTCAAAAATTCTTGATTACTTTCCCTTGTTTTTCTTTTTCTTTTTCATAATTTTCTCTGTATTGTCCGTGACTGGAGCCTTCAACATCAAAGAATAAAAAATTAAGCAGTAATATTGATGCAAACCCTGGGTTGTGGCATCACAGAATCAGATGCTTCTGCACATACTTTGTCTTTTATACCTCAGTTGACACTCGTTAGAAAAGTAGCTCCTTGTATTTGGACATAGGGGAGAGGACTGTCTACTTTACGGAAAATTTTTTTTGCACAGAGCCAGAGTGTTGGGAGCTACTTGTAGCAGTACCATACCTTGCTCAGTATACTGTGATATGTTGGTGGACAGGACCACCGCAGTGCAGTTGAAAATTACTAAAGTAGTACTTGCTAAGCCAAAAGCTTTTCCTTAAAAAACAGGTTTGAAAAGATTTGCTTTTTCTTCCAAGTTGCGATTGCTTGTGGTTACTTTGCCTTTTAGAGTTTTCTCAGTGCCATTTGAGATTGTCTCGGTTCACCTTGGTTTGTGGAAGCATGAGATAGGGATGGATATAAAATAGTGGATTGGCCCACCAAGTGCTGTTGAGCTTTAGTGACCTTTTCAATTCCAGTTCTGCCATATAGATGTGCTAACCCCCCAATAGATGTCTCTTGTTTTGAGCCCCTACTTTGCAAGGTATTCCCTTTGTACACATATTTATTCAAGGTATAATAGAGCTAGAAGTGAGCATAGTAGAATGAGAAAGGAGGAACAGAGAAGTTTTGAAAAGAGTATTGTGGATAAGGCAGATGAAATCTAAAACTCTTCCTTAAATTCACCAGAAGTAGATTGACAGATAATCAGATTAAGGAAATTGGAGGGAAAAGTAGTTGAGGATGATGTGAAGAACTGACTAACAAATTCAGAAGTGTTTTTATAGTGGAAGATGCAATAACTGTATCACTATAGACATGGGATGGGGAGGAAGGTTTAGAAAAATTGAGATATCTTGAAAAATCATGCACAGCATATTAAAAGGTCTCGACCTGAACAAAGCTTATAGTCTGGATGAAATTTCACCTTTAGTTATGAAGATGTGTGCAAATACTTGAGACAAACCTTTTGAAATACTGTTCAAGATAATAGTGGAAAAAGGCAAAGTACCAGTGGAGTGGAAAAGAGCAAATGTCTTACTCATCTATATATAAGAAGACTGGAAAGAGGCACTGAAGTACAAACCAGCCTTCTTGATGAGTGTGGCCCATAAGTTACCATTAAAAGTTGACATAGAAACTGGTGTTGGTAGATGGTAGACAGCCACAGACAAGGGAGATATATAAATGGTACTACCTACCTGGGTACTGGGAGGGTTGTTGATGACTGTGTAGGGAGCCAGCACTTCAGTGATTGTCAAGTTACACTCTTATGACCCAGGTAGGTGTCTTTTCTCTCTGCCTCACCCACACTTGGACTGCTGGTATTCTGTCCACAAATATACAGTCTCTCCTTGTCACACATAACACTTGACAGGACTAACTCACTTAACTTATTCTCCTTACCTCTAGATTTTTCCTGTGGTGAGGCTATGTGCTAGCCCTACCTTTTGGCAAAATGGTTCAAGCAGTAGATAGAAGTGGAAGGAAGTTGGTATCATCTTGTGGTAGACTTGAGCAATATGGAGGATCATTAGGTATATTGTCAGTGAATACCAAACTGCCAGTGATGAGTCATTTGCAATATGTTTCAGAATCCCTTTAGAACTTTTTTGTTTTGTTTACATTATGATTGTGATTTACAATTTGAAATGATGTTTGGACAAAGTGTTTAAATTGCAGCAGTAGCCTACCCTGTTTAGGCTTAGAAAAGTCTCTCACCTTAAATTTTATTCTTTCCCACAATGAAAAAACTCATAGTTTTCAACTTTCTTTTCATTTGGAGAACTGAAATCCAGCCATTTTCTACTTATGTGGTTAAGCTTAGCTCCCTGAATTATCCTTTGGACCATGGTTGAACAAAAAAAATCTTAAGTTTTCACTCTCTGCCCTGCATGTTTACTGTTGTTAAAAAAAAGGTGTGATATACAATTTTCATTAGAATTGTGTGACTGAAGTACTGTCCTCCTTAACAAGCAGCTTGGTGCTGGAAGGAACGTGATGAGTGAGCAGTCTTCATACCAGTGTTAAGGTTTGTAATGAGATATCATTTTTGATAATTTACAGTACTACTAATGCAGTTTTCTTCCACTTTTTATATAGGCAGGATGAGTGCTCCTATACATTGAGACAGTACCAAAATGAAAGCTTATGAAAAATGTTTATCAGCTTAGTGAATGAAAATGACAGAGTTCACTATAAACATATAGGAGTACGAATAGATAACGCCTATATAACATCTAATTGTGAATGTGCTGAGAGGTGTAGTTGGTTGGATGCCTTTCAGAAAAGAGCAAATGATATAGATAGGAAGAGGATGGTGAAAATGAGTTACCTTGAAAAGAGGCATATGTGAAGAGGTACCAGGAGAAACTAAGTGTAGAATGACAAAAGGCAAAATTAAGTAAATCTAGGCAAGTGGGTGAAGAATGGGAGGTAGTAAGAGAAGTAGTGTGTTTATGTGCAAGAGAAGTGTGTGGCATGCAGGAGGTGGGTATCTAAGTAAGGGTAGTGAGTGGTGGGATGAGGAATTAAGTTGTTATTGAAAGAGAAAAGAGATGTATAGGTGCTATTTGCAAGAAAGGAATGTAAGGGATTGGGAGATGTACTAGAGAAAATGGCAGGAGGTTAAGAGGTAGGTGCATTGGTTTGAAAATGAAGGCAAAGGAGAGTAAGGTGAACAAGTATCAGCTTAGTTCAGGGAGAATAGGAAAATTTTTGGAAGGAGGTAAATAGCATGAGACAAATAAGAGAACAGTTGGGAGTATTGGTGGTGGTGGGGGGAGGGGGGGTAACAGGGGAGTGCTAACAAGCAAAGATGAGGTGAAGAGGATATGGAGCGAGTATTTTGAAGGTCTGTTGAAGTTGCATGTGTTTGATGATAGGCATGGCAGATGGCAGGTGTTTTGAATGTGAAGGTATGCAATATGAGAGAATTATGGCAAGTGGTTTGGTGAAGAAGAGAAGAGATGGTGAAAACTTGACATAAGATTAAGTGTGGCACAGCAGAGGGACTGGATGGGATTGCAGGCGAATTACTGTAGAAAGGGATTGTGTTGTTGATTGGTTAGGATCTTCTGAATGCCTGTTTAGTGTTGTTGTGTATATGCAAAGGGTAGAATAATGAATTTTTTTATTACAGAAGTAAAAGTGTGTTGCATGTACCTGTTAAGTTGTATGGGAGAGTGGTGATTGAAAAGCCAGAGAAATGCACAGATCATTGGATTAGAGGGGAACAGTGTGATGTGTGGATCAGTTGTTTGCTGTGAAGAATGTTTGTAAGAAATGCATGGAGAACATGATCTGGATAAAGCAATGATAGGGTTGATAGATATGCTTTGTGGAAGTGGCTATTAATGTATGGTGTTTAGGAAAACTATTAGATGAAACTAAGAGTTTTAACCAAGAAAAAATATAAGGGCATGTGTATGATTAGGAAGAGAGGAGAGTAAGTGGTTCCAATTGAAGATGTTCTGTGACAGGAGTTGTGATGTCGCCATGGCTGTTTGATCTGTTTATGGATTTATGGATGTAGTGGTGAGTGTGGTGAATACAGTGGTTTTGGTGAGGGTCAGGTCTGCTGTCTGTTAAGGGCAGGGTGACCTTGGAGGTGAGTCAGTTGCTGTTTCCTGATAGCAAGGTGCTGGTGGCATATTTCAAAAAGAAACTACAGAAGCTGATATCTGAATAGGAGAATGTGTAAAAGAAAGTTCAGAGTAAATGTGAATGAAAGCAAGGTTATCAGGTTTAGCAATGGAGAGACAGGATATATGAAGTGTAAGTTTGATTAGAGAAAACTTGGAGGAAGTGGAATATTTCAGATACCTGGGAGTGGACATATCAGCAAGTGGAACCATAAAAGGTGAAGTGAGCAAAGGTCCTGAGCACATTAAGGAATATGTTGAAAGAGAATCATTCACTGTTTATGAAGGCAAAGATAGTTGGTACAGGTAAAACATCCAAATTTTAAAGGTCTCCAAAATTCAAATTTAAAATAACCTTCATGTGTTTCCCAATTTTGTCAACTTTGGTTGTGCACACCCCTTCAATTCAAAACATTCAGTATGTGATTGTTGATATTTTTCATGTTTTCTCAAGCTGTCATGTGTAATGCATCGAAACCACAGCTCCCTGTCCACTTCCACTAAAGGGGGAGCTAGAAACCCCCCTCCTGGTATTTGGATTTCTAAAAGGGGAAGCAGAAGAAGGAGTCAAGGGGGAGTGCTCATCCTCCATGAAGGCTCAGATTGGGGTGTCTGAATGTGTGTGTATGTAACCGAGAAGAAATGAGAGATAGGTAGTATGTTTAAGGAGAGGAACCTGGATGTTTTGGCTCTGAGTGAAACAAAGCTCAAGGGTAAAGGGGAAGAATGGTTTGGAAATGTCTTGGGAGTAAAGTCAGGGATTGGTGAGAGGACAAGAGCAAAGGAAGGAGTAGCACTTCTCCTAAAGCAGGAGTTGTGGGAGTATGTGATAGTGTAAGAAAATAAATTCTAGATTGATGTGGGTTAAACTGAAAGTGGATGGAGAGAGATGAGTGATCATTGATGCCTATGCACTTGGTCATGAGAAGAAACATCATGAGCGGCAAGTGTTTTGGGGAGCAGCTGAGTGAGTGTGTTAGCAGCTTTGATGCTCAAGACCAGATAATAGTGATGGGTGATTTGAATGCAAAGGCGAGTAATGTGGCAGTTGAGGGTATAATTGGTGTACATGGGGTGTTCAGTGTTGGAAATGGTTAAGAGCTTGTGGATTTTTGTGCTGAAAAAGCACTGGTCATTGGGAATACCTGGTTTAAAAAGAGAGATATACATAAGTATACATATGTGAGTAGGTGAGATGGTCAAAGGGCATAATTGGATTATGTGTTAATTGATAGGCATGTAATAGAGATTTTTGGATGTGAATATTCTGAGAGGGGCAGCTGGAAGGATGTCTGATCAGTATCTTGTGGAGTCGAAGGTGAAGATTTGTAGAGTTCTTCAGAAAAGAAGAGAGAATGTTGGGGAGAATAGAGTGGTGAGAGTAAGTGAGCTTGGAAAGAAGATTTGTGTGAGGAAGTTCCAGGAGAGATTGAGTGTATAATGGCAAAATGTGAGAGCAAATGACGTGAGGGGAGTGGGGGAGGAATGGGATGTATACAGGGAAGCAGTGATAGCTTGCACAAAAGATGCATGTGGCATGAGAAAGGTAGGAGGTGAGTGGTGGGATGAAGAAGTAAGATTGTTAGTGAAAGAGAAGAGAGAGGAGTTTGGATGATTTTTGCAGGAAGTAGCAGAAATGACTGGGAGATGTATAAAAGAAAGCAGCAGGACATCAAGAGAAAGGTGCAAGAGGCTAAAAAGAGGGCAATTGAGCATTTGGGTGAGAGAGTATGATTAGATTTTAGGGAGAAGAAAAAGATGTTTTGAAAGGAGGTAAATAACATGCATAAGACAAGAGAACAATGGGAACATCGGTGAAGGGGACAAATGGAGAGGTAATAGCAAGTAGTGATGAAGTGAGAAGGAGATTAGTGAGTATTTTGAAGGTTTGTTGAATGTGTTTGATGATAGAGTGGCAGATATAGGGTGATTTGGTTGGGGTGGTGTGCAAAGTGAGAGGGTCAGGGAGAATGATTTGGTAAGCAGAGAATAGGTTGTGAAAGCTTTGCGGGAGATGAAAGCCGGCAAGGCGGCAGGTTTGGATGGTATTTCAGTGGAGTTTATTAAAAAAGGGGGTGACTGTGTTGTTAATTGGTTGGTAAGGATATTCATTGTATGTATGGATCATGGTGAAGTGCCTAAGGATTGGCAGACTGCATGCAAATGGAGAGGTAATAGCAAGTAGTGATGAAGTGAGAAGGAGATTAGTGAGTATTTTGAAGGTTTGTTGAATGTGTTTGATGATAGAGTGGCAGATATAGGGTGATTTGGTTGGGGTGGTGTGCAAAGTGAGAGGGTCAGGGAAAATGATTTGGTAAGCAGAGAATAAATTGTGAAAGCTTTGTGGGAGATGAAAGCCGGCAAGGCGGCAGGTTTGGATGGTATTGCAGTGGAGTTTATTAAAAAAAGGGGGTGACTGTGTTGTTAATTGGTTGGTAAGGATATTCATTGTATGTATGGATCATGGTGAAGTGCTTAAGGATTGCCAGACTGCATGCATAGTGACATTGTACAAAGGCAAAGAGGATAAAGGTGAGTGTTCAAATTACAGAGGTATAAGTTTGTTGAGTATTCCTGGGAAATTATATAGGAAGGTATTGATTGAGAGGGAAAAGGCATGTATAGAGCTTCAGATTGCAGAAGAGCAGCGTGGTTTCAGAAGTGGTAGGGGATGTGTGGATCAGGTGTTTGCTTTGAAGAATGTATGCGAGAAGTACTTTGAAAAACAGATGGATATGTATGTAGCATTTATAGAACTGGAGAAGGCATATGATAGGGTTGATAGAGATGCTTTGTGGAAGGTTTTAAGAGTATATGGTGTGGGAGGTAAGTTTCTAGAAGCTATGAAAATTTTCTACCAAGGATATAAGGCATGTGCACGAGTAGCAAGAGAGGAAAGTGATTGGTTCTAAGTTAATGTTGGTTTGCGCCAGGGGTGCGTGATGTCTCCATGATTGTTTGATTGGTTATGGATGGGATGGTTAGGGAAGTGAATGCAAGAGTTTTGGAGAGAGGGGCAAGTATGCAGTCTGTTGTGGATGAGAGGGCTTGGGAAGTGAGTCGGTTGATGTTCGCTGATGATACAGCACTGGTGGCTGATTCGGGTGAGAAACTGCAGAAGTTGGTGACTGATAAAGTGTGTGAAAGAAGAAAGTTGAGAGTAAATGTGAATAAGAGCAAGGTTATTGGGTTCATTAGGGTTGAGGGACAAGGTAATTGGGAGGTAAGTTTGATTGGAGAAAAACTGGAAGTGAAGTGTTTTAGATATCTGGGAGTGGACTTAGCTGCTGATGGAACCATAGAAGTGGAAATGAGTTAGAGGGTGAGGGAGGGGGCGAAGGTTTCGGGAGTGTTGAATAATGTGTGGAAGGCTAGATCATTATCTCTTAGAGCAAAAATGGGTATGCTTGAAGGAATAATGGTTCCAACAATGTTATGTATTTGTGAGGCATAGGTGATAGATAGAATGCGGAGGAGGGTGGATGAAATGTTTGAGGACAATATGTGGTGTGAGGTGGTTTGATTGAGTAAGTAATGAAAGGGTAAGAGAGATGTGTAGTGATAAAAAGAGTGTCGTTGAGAGAGCAGAAGAGGGTATGTTGAAATAGTTTGGACGCATGTAGAGAATGAGTGAGAAAAGATTGACAAAGAGGATATATGTGTCAGAGGTGGAGGGAGCAAGGAGAAGTGGAAGATGAAAATGGAGGTGGAAGGATTGAGTGAAAAAGATTTTGAGCAATCAGGGCCTGAACTTACAGGAGGGTGAAAGACGTGCAAGGAATAGAGTGAATTGGAATGATGTCGTATACCGATATACTGACTTGTTGTCAGTAGATTGAAGCAGGGCATGTGAAGCGTCTGGGGTAAACCATGGAAAGGTCTCTGGGGCCTGGATGTGGAAAGGGAGCTGTGGTTTCAGTGCATTACACATGACAGCTAGAGACTGAGTGTGAACGAGTGTGGCCTCTTTTG
The DNA here is from genome assembly GCF_036320965.1 of Panulirus ornatus. Lineage (NCBI taxonomy): Eukaryota > Metazoa > Arthropoda > Malacostraca > Decapoda > Palinuridae > Panulirus > Panulirus ornatus. The sequence goes on from NC_092224.1 coordinate 88,833,269, forward strand.
TCTTTTGCTGGCGCTACCTCACTGGAGGGAGGGGGGTGGGGGTGCTATTTCATGTGTGGTGGAGTGGCACCGGGAATGGATGAAGACAGCAAGTATGAATATGTACATGTGTATGTATGTATGTATATGTATGTATATGGTGAAATGTATATGTATGTATATGCACATGTATGGGTGTTTATGTATATACATGTGTATGTGGGTGGGTTGGGCCATTCCTCGTCTGTTTCCTTGCAGTACCTCGCTGTCATGTGAGATGGCGCTTAAGTATAGATAAATATAGATATTATATGTATACATATATATGTGCGTGTGTGTTTGTTCATGTATATATGTCTGTATATGAGTGGATTGGCCATTCTTCATCTGTTTCCTGGTGCTACCTCACTGACGTGGGAAATGGCGATCAAGTATAATAGAATGAATTAAAAAAAAAGATTCTGAGCAATTGGGGCCTGAAAATACAGGAGGATGAGATGCATGAAAGGGATAGAATGAATTGGAACAATGTGGTATACCAGGGTCGATGTGCTTTTAATGGACTGAACCAGGCCATATGAAACGTTTAGTGTAAACCATGGAAAGGTCTGTGGGGCCAGGATGTGGATAGGGAGCTGTGGTTTTGGTGATTTACACATGACAACTAGAGACTGAGTGTGTACAAATATGGCCTTTGTTTGTTTTCCTGGTGCTACCTTGCTGAAGCAGGGGGTAGCGATGCTGTTTCCTGTTGGGCGGGGTAGTGCCGGGAATGGATGAGGGCAAGCAAGTATGAATATGTATATGTGTATATATGTATATGTCTGTGTAAGTGTATGTAAACTTTAGTTATATACACACATGTATATGTGTGTATATGTGCATGTATGGGCATTTTTATGTATATGCATATGTATGTGTGTATGAGTGGATGGGCCATTCTTCATCTGTTTCCTGCCGCTACCTTGCTTATGCGGGAAATAGAGATAAAGTATGATAATAATGTATGTATATGTGCATGTGTGGGCGTTTAGGTATATATATGTGTATGTGGGTGGGTTGGGCCATTCTTTTGTTTGTTTCCTTGTGCTACCTCCCTAACATGGGAGACAGTGACTAAGTATGATAGAATAAATGGATATATATTTATTTATTGTTTATTATACTTTGTCGCTGTCTCTCGCATTAGCTAGGTAGCGCAGGGAAACAGACGAAAGAATGGCCCAACCTACCCACATACACATGTATATACATACACGTCCACACATGGACATTTATATATCTATACATTTCATCGTATACATATATATACATACACAGACATATACGTATATACACATGTACATAATTCATACTTCCTGCCTTTATTCATTCCCGTTGCCACCCCGCCACACATAAAATGACACCTCCCTCCCCCTGCGTGCGTGCGAGGTAGTGCTAGGAAAAGACAAGAAAGGCCACATTCGTTCACACTCGGTCTCTAGCTGTCGTGTATAATGCACCAAAACCACCCTTTCCACATCTAGGCCCCACAAAACTTTCTGTGGTTTATCCCAGATACTTCACATACCCTGGTCAATCCATTGACAGCATGTCAACCCCGGGAGACAGCGACAAAGTATAATAAATAGATAATGATTTTTTTATTATTCATTATACTTAGTTGCTGTCTCCTGTGTTAGCAAGGTAGGGCAAGGAAACAGACAAGGAATGGCCCAACCCACCCACATACACATGTATATACATAAATGCCCACACAAGCATATATACATACGTATACATTGCAACGTATACATACATATACATACACAGACATGCACATGTACATATCCATATTTGCTGCCTTCATCCATTCCTGTCACCACCCCGCCACACATGAAAATGGCACCCCCCTCTCCACACATGTGTGCAAGGTAGCGCTAGGAAAAGACAGCAAAGGCCACATTCGTTCACACTCAGTCTCTAGCTGTCATGTGTAATGCACCGAAACCACAGCTCCTTTTCCACAGCCAGGCCCCACAAAACTTTCCATGGTTTACCCTAGATGCTTCTCTTATATATTTGTATGTGACGTCTGTTCCAAATGGAACTTCCTCAGAGGAATGGCCATGACAACAGAGTCTCCATAACTGAAGAACTCTGGAGCCGCTACTTAGTCTTTAGTGCCTCATCCTTACAGGCCACTGGCAAAGGACACGTCTAGCGCAGTGTTTGCAGAGGCTCGTACTTAATGTTACTTATGACTGCTTCTAGCTAATACTCTTACCTGCTGCTTTTACCTAATGTTTGTACCTAATGCTCCTGCCTAAATGTTCTTATCTACTATGTCTCTTTACTGCTCATACCTTTTTGTTAAAAGGCAAAATGGTATAAGTTTGTTTAGTGTACCTGGTAAGTTATATGGGAAGGTATTGATTGATAGGATGAAGGCATGTACAGAGCATCAGAATGGGGAGAAGCGGTTTGGTTTCAGAGGTGGTAGAGAATGTGTGAATTACATGATTACTTCAAAGAATATGTAAGAGAAGTACTTGGAGAAACGGATGGATTTGTATATGCCCTTTAGCAGGTTTATTAGTTTTGCAGTGTATGAAAGGAGAAAACTGAGTTTTTGTGAATGAAAAGGAGGTTATCAAGTTTAGTTGAAAAGAGACAGGTTGTTGGATTGTGAGTTTTAATGTACAAAACTCCCAGTCATTGCTCTTAAAGAATTTGATCAGTTCACAAAGTTGCCATTACTGTACTTCTTTGGTTCTTGTGCCCAATCTTAACCCCCTGTTGCCTCCTTCACTAGCACACATTCAAAATCAATTATGGCATGATCACTCATTCCAATAGGAGCACCATGCTTTACATTCTATTTCCATGCTGCAGTGTGTAAAGATAAGGTCAAGCTGAGGTGGCACATCATCCCCCTCAGTTCTCATATGCGCTGCGACATGGTAATACAGGAAGATCATCTGTATAGTTTCAAGGAATTTTTGTTTCCCTGACTTAGCATCTACACGAAAATCTAATTTCTTTCAATCTGTTTCCCTGTGATTGAAATTCCCCTTTATCAATAATTTACCATCCTCTAGGAGGCAGTGTCTTGGAGCTTACTCCACCTTTCTTCCACTATTATTCTCAGTATACATATGTTCTGTATCGTACAGCATTATCATACACTTCCTGCTTATTTTGTATCACAGTATATGAAGGTATCTGCTATCAGGAGGGCTAATCCCCCTCCTTTGTTTTCTCTGTCACTTCTTGTTATTGTGAACCTCTGGACAGACTAGATTAAAGTTTATTTGTGTATTTCATTTCCACCATCCCCACAATGTCTGGGTTGCAATATCAGGCCATCTTCATTTGTGTAAAGAACCTTTAGCCTAAGGCACTTGCTTCTTTAAGTGCAGTGACCAAATTAAGAAAGCACATTCTAGTTATGGCCATATATGTGATGTGAACAGCTTGTGCTGAATATTTCCTTACCAATGAACTTGAAACCTATTCTGATATTTGCCAGCCGACAAGTAGCCTCCGTAGCTGTTCTCCTAAAGTGTGACTTTGTTAAAAGGTTAGGGACAAAATTGACTCCCAAGTCTGTCACACACAGGTTCCTGCAACAGTTTTCCCAGCTAGATGATAATCATCATAATCATATCAAGGCACTCTTTCACTGTGACCCATCTTCATTACTCCTATATATGTATACTTGGCTTAAACTTCATCAACCATGTGTCAGACAAACTGTTAAATTTGTCAAGGTCCCTTTACTAGGTAATGCGATCCCCATGCTTTTTTTCTTCCCTCATGACCTTTACATCATTTGCAAATGTATTAAGGGAGGAGTCCATTCCTTCTGGAAAGCCACATACATAGATTTAGAAGAGTAATGGTCCCTGAACAGAACCTTGTGGCACTGCTGGTGACCTCGATCTCATTTTGAGAAAGCTTCTCTGATATTTATCCTTTGTCCCTATCCTTTTCGATATTCATTTCACCATGGAAGTTGTGTAAACCATATTCCTGCATGGTGATCCAGCTTTTCAATCAGCCTTCCATGTAATACAATGTCTAATGCTTTCTGGCAGTCTCAGATACAAGCAGTCTTTTGTCTAAGAGAGTGCTCACTCCTGTAGAAATTCAAGAGGCTTGTTACACATGATCTTTTCCAAAACCATGCTCTGTCTATTTAGGCAATTTCTCCTTTGTAGAAAGTTATCCATTTGCAGAGTTATCCATTTGCATTCTGATTATCAATTCTAGAACCTTACAGATTACACTTATAAGTGAGATTAGTGTGTAGTTCAGTGCCTAATCCTGGTCTCCTTTCTTATAGAAGATGTGACATTTCACCTTTTCTATTCCCTTTGCAATTTGCCTTTCTCCATCGATGTCTTCAACAGTATTTCAAGAGAATAGGGGTTGTTGAAGTTTGTAGCATGGGCAAGCTTCATATCTCTGCTTGGAGGTTGATGGTTAGTTAAGGAGTGGTTTGGATAGAAAGGATCTGGATCTGAAAGATGTAATACTTATAATCCATGTTTTGTGTGATATGCTGCTATATTTGCATTTAACAAGGCCAGTTGGGTAGTTTAGGGTGGACTGGAGGATTTGTTTGTAAACTTTACTAAGGGATAGATTTTCTTGTTCAAATCCAATACAAATGAGTGCTTTAAAGGCATTTTGTTCCTTTTTTGTTGTGATTTGTAGTATGGAGGATGTATGTCATGTGTGTTTCATATGTGATTCCCTGAAGAGATGAAAATTTTGCCGTGGGAGTTATTCATTCAAGGTGACAGGAAGGTACAGACTGGTTTTGTGGGGCAAGTGAAGCATAGTTTAGAGTGGAGTGGATAAGTTGTTAATAGAAGATGCTAAGGGATTAATGTTCTCTCCAACTTTGGTGCTAGTTAGTGTTTTAAGGGCATTTAATGTATGTGTTGCTTTGGTGTTGATGGCTTTGGTGTGGGGAATGAATACTGTGTGTCATATGTGATGCCTAGAGTGGTTGATGCTCTGTTCAGTAGGAGTGATTGTCCATTCAAGGTGACTGTAGAGTATGAGCTAGATTCATGTCCATCTGAGATTGAAATGGTGATGTAAGATTTCTGTTGAGATGCATGCATTCTGTTATGGGTAATTATACTGCAGGTGAAAAGTTACCCTCTGTAATAATGGCTGCAAATTGAATTATTTTGATTTTCTTGAGATTCTGACATGTAGAACAAAAAAAAGTTTAAGTTACATAACTAGTTAAGGAGAGTAAGAGTCAGCTGCATAAAACAGTTACATGATTCCTTCACAGACTGTAATGGAAAGACACATGAACATTTTCAATTAATTTTTTTTAGAGGTGTATGTTAAAGTGAAACACATTATATTTTAGAAATATGTAGAGGTACTCTGTGCCATGTTACCATGTAAATAGGATAAAGAATAAGTTATTGACAGGCCTCTATGCTTTTTGGACCTTGGGATTTTGTTTTTAAATGCATATATAATGCATATATAAAGACTGATGGATGATATACTGGTAAAATTCACCTGTTAAGGAAGATACTGTAGTTTAGTATTATTGAAAAGTTTGATGTGTTTTGTCTATGCCCTTTATCAGGGTTGATGAGTGGAATTTAGTGGTTGTTGTCTGTGGCACAAGAACAGACACTGGTGGGACAGGTGGACGACAGGTATCAGAAGCTGATGGTCGGAGTTGGGCAGAAAAACATAAATTTTCCCATGTCTTGACTTCTGCTGCTCTTGGCAGTGGAATAACACAAGCTTTTCATGTGAGTATTTAAGAACATTCCCATCTATGTTGTTCGTCATCTGTCCGAGGGAACTATTAGACTTTTTCTGGATTTATGTTAAGTGATCTCTTGTAATGTGGCTTAATGCTAAACTGCAAGACCTTGTTTCACTTCATTATGATGGATGATGTTTTAATCTTTTGGTTAGATTTTCTGTTAGGAGGAAGGAGTATTTCAAGAGGCAAAAATAACAACCTAAACTTTGAGGAGTCAGACTCATACCTGTTACAGTTGCATACTAGATAATGGATCCATACCGGATAACATGTTAGTATTATAGAATGATACTGTTTGCTTATAGTACCCTATATTGATCTCTTTATTTGTGAATCTCTCAGCCTGCTACTTTATTGTTTTGAGTTTCTGTGTATATTTCTTTTTAAGATTATTATTCTAGGTTATAAGCTTGTTGCATGCACCTGGTAAATTGTATGGGAAAATGGTTATTGAAAGGGTGGTGGCATTCACAGAACATCATATTAGGGAGCAACAGTATGGTTTCAGGGGTGGCAGAGGATGTGCGGATCAGATGTTTGCTTGGAAGAAGTATCTAGAGAAGCGGAAGGATTTGTATGCAGTACTTATGGAAAGGTCTGTGGTATGGGTGCATTTACACATTACAGCTAGAGACTGAATATGAGCAGATGTGGCCTTCTTTTGTCTGGTACTGCCTCAGGGGGTGGCAATGCTATTTCTTGCGGAGTGGTTTGGCACCAGAATGGATGAAGGTGAGAAAGTATTAATATGTACATGTGTATATATGTGTATGTATGAGTATGTATGTATGTACATGTTTGTATGTATGTATATGTTTGTTCATATGTGTGTATGTATGTATGTTTGTATATGAGTGGATAGTTCTTTCTTTGTTTCCTGGCACTACCTCTCTGATGTGGGAAATGACAATCAGGTATAATAGAAATAATTGAAATACATATGGATCTGTAGAAAGCATATGATAGGATGGATAGAGAGGCTTTGTTAAAGTGGTATGAATAAATGGTGTGGGATTAAAGTTACTTGAATTAGTGAGAAATTTTTATCAACAGAATATGACATGTGTGCAAGTAGCAAGAGAAAAGAATAAGTAGTTTCATATGGAGATGGATCTGTAGCAGGGGTGTGTGATGTCACCATGTCTGTTTAATCTACTTTTGCATGAGGTGGTGAAGGATACGAATGCATGCATCTTGGAGAGAGGGGCAGGTCTAGGGTCTTTTCAGGGATGGAGGCTTTTGGGAGATGAATCATTTGCTGTTTGCTGATGACACAGTGTGCATGGGAGGTCAAGTTAGAAGCTGATGTGAAAGAATAGATTTGAGTGTGAATATGAATAAAGCCAAGGTTATTAGGTTTAGCTGTGGAGAGAATGTTAGTTGGTATGAGAATTTGATTGGAAAGAACCTTGAGGAATTGGAGGGTTTTACATACTTTGGGGTGGACATGGCAGCAAATGAACTCTGGCAGCTGAAGTGAGCCTTAGGATAGGTGAGGGAGCATAGGTACTTTGGTGCATTATGGAGTGTGTGGAATTAGGGTCTGTGAGAGCAGAGATCGGTATGTTTGATGGTATATTATTCCTCCTAATTTCATATGGATGTGAGGCATGGGGCCCTAATAAAAGAATATGGAAGAGGGTGGTTTTGTGGAAATGATATGTTTGAGGACAATATATAGTTTGAGGAGGGTTGATTGAATAGGGAATGATATGGCAAGAGAAAGGCATGGTAGCAAGAGTATGTATGAGAAAACTGAGGAGTGTTTATAAAATGGTTTAGACATATGGAGAGGACTAAGAATGTATACATGTTAGAAGTGGAGGGAACAAGGGAGAGGGTGAAGCTAATGGGGGTGGAAGGATGTAGTGAAAAATGCTTTGATTGTTCAGGGCCTGAACGTGCAGGAGGGTGTGAGGCATGCATGAGATAGAGCAAATTGGAATAATGTGGCATACAGGTGTTGACCTTCTGTCATTGTGTTGAACCAGGGCATGAAGTGGTTAGGGGAAGTCATGGAAAAGCCTGTGGGCCTAGTTGTGAGAAAGGGGCACTCTGTTTTTGGTGCATTATATATGGCAGCCAGAGGGTGAATGAGGCAGTTTTTTATCTGATTTTGGTGGTACCTCACTAATGTATGAAACACTGAAAAAGTGTAATGAATCATTGGTTAGTTTTGGCATGAAATGTGTTTCTTATATACAGTATTCAAAACAGATAGCCATATTTTGTGTATGTAATGCCTGATTAAAAGTTATAGACTTGAATTTGAAAAATAATCAAAATTTTTTTGAACAGACGCTTTTTGTGCAAGCCTTGCAAATGAAAGATGGGGTCCGCCAGCCAGGTGTAGGATGTGGCACAGTTGATCCAGAAATTTTACAAGCCATCCATCGTCTCATCCATGCTATTGATGATTTTGATAAGTTGGGAATAAATCGACGATCAGTTTCTAAGTAAGAGCAATAGTAAGCCTTTCATCCTTGTAAGATATTTTTAACCTCTCAATTCTCATGAATAGACAGAGCCCTGTGAGCATTTAAGAGAGCACTTACTTGTGAGTGGGTTAAAACACCAATTGTACTCCAAAACATAGGAGAAATTCATGAGATGCCCTGTTCGGCAACCATGAGATATATAGGATAGGCAGATGTTTGTCCACAGTAAAATTACCATGCAGTAATCTACATTAAGCCCATGGTGCCTGCCACAGACGGACATTTACTTGAAACCACTCATTCTCCTCTCCTTCTACTCACACATATGCCATACATCCTTGATAAAAACTTCTCACTGCCTCTAGCAGCTTTCCTCCCACACTGTATATTCTTAAGACCTTCCACTAAGTATCTCTAGCATCCCTGTCATGTCCTTTCTATAGATCCATAAACACTACATACAAATCTCTCTGTTTCTCTTAAGTATTTCTTACACTCATTCTTTACAGCAAACACCTGAACCACACATCCTCTACCACTTCTGAATCGCATTGTTCCCCAGTCCAATGCTCTGCAAATGCCTTCACCCTCTCAGTCATTACCCTCCCATACTACTTACAAGGTACCCTTGTCAAACTTATACCTCTATAGTTTGAACACTCGCGTTTATCTCCCTTGCCTTTATACAGTGGCAATATATATGCATTCTGCCAACCTTCAGGAACCTCACCATGATCCATGCATACAGTGAAAATCCTAACTAACCAGTTGACATCACAGTCACCACTTCTTAATATATTTATCAGCATTACCAGCTGCCATGCCACATTTCATCTTACATAAGCTTTCACCACCTCTTCTCTCTTCACTAAATCATTCTCCTTGACTCTTACACTTTGCATACCACCCCTGACATAAACACCCCACATCTGTCACACCATCATCAAACACATTAAACAGTCCTTCAAAATACATGCCTGTTCTCTTCCTTACTTCATGACTACCTGTTGCCATTGCTTTTTTTGCCACTTTCACAGATATTCCTTCTTGTTCACTTATTTTTCCCACATTATTCACTTCCTTCCAAACCATCATTTTATTCTCCCTAAAGTGTAATTACTGATACTCACTCACCCCAACTCTCTTTTAGCCTTTTATTCAACCCCCATGACTCTTGACCACCTGCCATTTTCTCATATACATCCCCCTGTCACTTGCACTTCTTCTCTGCATGTAGTGGCCAAATGCCTCTCTTTTCTTCTTTCACTAGCAACTGTACTTCTTCATCCCACCTCTCGCTACCCTTTCTAATCCACCCACCTCTCACCTTTTGCATGCCACATGCATGTCTACACATGCCAGTGCTGCTTCCTTAAATACCCTCCATTCCTCATCCATTTTCCTAGCTTCATTTACTTTTATCCTTTGCCATTTTACACTCAGTCACTCCTGGTATATCATCAAATCTATATCTTTCCAAGCTCACATACTCTCACCACTCTCTTCTCACCAGTATTGTTTTCTCTTTCCTAAAAACCTCAACAAATATTTGCCTTCGCCTCCACAAGATAGTGATCAGACATCCCACCAGCTACCCCTCTTTTACATGCCTATCAATTAATTTTTTTCATACTTGATCACCATTTCCCGCATTAGCAGGGTAGAGCCAGGAACAGACAAAGAAAGGGCACATCCCATCACATCCATTCACGAGCTGTTATGTGTTATGCACCAAAACCACAGCTCCCTATCCACATCCAGGCCCCACAGACCTTTCCATGGTTTACCCTGGACATTTGACATGCCCAAGATAATTCCATTGACAGCACCTCAACCCAGTTGTACCACATCATTCAAGTTCAATCTATCCCATGCTTGCCTTTCATCCTCCTGCATGTTCAGGCTCCCATCACTCAAAATCTCATTCACTCCATCCTTCCATCTCCAATTTGGTCTCCATGTTCTTCTTGTTCCCTCCATCAACACATATATCATATGTCTCTCTGTCTATCTATATCTGTGACACTTGTTCCAACTGGAACTCCCTCAAGGGGGTGGTCATGGCAAAGGAGTTTCCATGACTTGTGAACTCCAGTGCTTCTTCTTAGCCTTCAGTCTTATAGGCCTGTTAGAGGGCAACTCTAGCACAGTGTTTGCAATGGCTCCTACTAACTACTACTACCTGATGCTTCTGCCTACTACTTTTATCAAATGTTCTTACCCAATGCTCCTGCCTAAATACTCCTACCTACTACTTATATCTACTGTTCTAACCATTTTGCCAAAAAGCAGGGCTAGCACATAGTGCTCGCAGTATGAAAATCTAGAGTTCTGAAGATTGAGCTGAGTTCAGTGTTGTCAAGTGTTATGTATGACAGGGAGATATTGTTTGTTTGTGGACAGAATGCCAGTAGTACATGTGTGGGCGAGGCAGAAAGAAAAGACAGCTACCTGAGTAATGGGAGTGCAGTCTAACAATCACTAATGTGCTGGCTCTCTACGGAGCCTTCACAAACCCTTCTGATACCCAGGCGGGTTTTACTGGTAATATCCTCCTTGGTTGTTGGCTGCTGACCAACTTCTACTCACATGATACTACTCAAATAATACTACCCATGTATTTCCCTGCATGCTGTAAAGATGGCTGTGAGGGGTAGGAAGGGAAGGGCTGGAAATTTTCCCCTACTGTATTATCATTCACTATAAGAAAGAAGAGATTGAGGAGCCAAGTGAGGGCTTTCCTCTAAGGCTCAGTCATCTATTTCTGATGCTACATTATTAAGGCAGCATGTTTGTCAACCTTTCCTCTCTCTCATATTCTCTATATGTCCAAACCATTTCAGCACACCCTCTTCTGCTTTTTCAACCACACACTTTTTATTTCCACACATCTCTCCTATCCTTTCATAATTAAATCAGACCACCTCACACCACAAATTGTCCTTAAATATTTCATTTCCAACTCATCTACCTGACTCTGCAAAACTCACTCTATAAAGCCCATGGTTCAAATAAACCCATTTTTGTTCTAGATAACATTCTCTCTTACCACACATTCTTAGTGCTCCCAGAACTTTTTCCCCCCTCCCCCACCTTATGACTCACTTCTGCTTCCATGGTTCCCTTTGCTCCCATGTCCACTCTCAGATATCCAAAACACTTCTCTTCCTCCAATTTTTCTCCATTTAAACATACACCCCAACTAACTTGTCCCTCAACCTTGTTGAATCTAATAACCTTGCTTTTAATCACATTCACTCTCTACTTTCGCCTTTTCACACATTCTTCCAAACTTAGTTTCTGTAGTTTCTCACGCTAATCAGCCACCAGTGCTGTGTCATCAGCAAACATCAAGTGACTCACTTCTGTGGCCCTCTTCTCACCCAGGGACTGCATACTTGCCCCCGTCCAAAACTCTCACAGTTACCTCCCTCATCCACACCATTGACCAACCTTCCTTTGAAAACATCTGCTCACCTCTCTTCCTACTCAGATGTGAGTCTTACACGCTTGATAAAAACTTCTCAATGCTTCTAGCAGCTTTCTTACCACACTGTACATTCCTAAGACCTTCCACAAGCATCTCTGTCAGCCATGTCATATGCCTTCTCCAGATCCATAAAATGCCACATACAGATCCATCTGTTTTTCTAGATATTTCTCACACACATTCTTTAAAGCAAATGCCTGATCCACACATCCTCTACCACTTCTGAAACCACACTGCTCCTCCCTAATCTGATGCTCTCTACATCCCTTCAGTCTTTCAATCAGTACCCTCTCAACAGACATATACCCAGTAGTTTGAACAATCTCCTTTATCTCCATGCTTTATACAGTGGTAGTATACATGCATTCTGCCAATCTTCAGGCACCTTACCATGATCCAAATATACATTGATTACCCATACCAACTGACCAGTCAACAGCACATTCACCCCCTTTCTTAATACATTCAACTGCAAAAGTTTGAATGGAGAAAAACTGGAGGAAGTGAAGTGTTTTAGATATCTGGGAGTGGATTTGGCAGCGGATGGAACCATGGAAATGGAAGTGAGTCACAGGGCGGGGTAGGGGGCAAAAGTTCTGGGAGCATTGAAAAATGTGTAGAAGGTGAGAACATTATCTTGGAAAGCAAAAATGGGTATGTTTGAAGGAATAGTGGTTTCAACAATGTTATATGACTGTGAGGCGTAGGCTATAGATAGAGTTGTGCAGAGGAGGGTGAATGTGTTGGAAATGAGGTGTTTGAGGACAATGTGTGGTGTGAGGTGGTTTGATCGAGTAAGTAATGAAAGGGTATGAGAGATGTGTGGTAATTAAAAAGAGTGTGGTTGAGAGAGCAGAAGAGGGTGTTTTGAAATGGTTTGGTCGCATTGAGAGAATGAGTGATGAAAGATTGACAAAGAGGATATATGTGTCAGAGGAGGAGGGAACGAGGAGAAGTGAGAGACCAAATTGGAGGTGGAAAGGTGGGGTGAAAAAGGTTTTGAACGATTGGGGCCTGAACATGCAGGAGTATATATGTATACGTTGAAATTTATAGGTATGTATATGTGCGTGTGTGGATGTGTATGTATATACATGTGTATGTGGGAGGGTTGGGCCATTCTTTCGTCTGTTTCCTTGTGCTACCTTGCTGATGTGGGAGACAGCGACAAAGTATAATAAATAAATAAAAAAATTATTATGGAATTATTGCCACACACTGTCAGGCATTATTGCACAATCTTCATGATTGATGACAAATATCTAATAGTGTTTGATACTCTTCAATCATTTGCACATGCCTTCAGTCTTACCC